>NW_010298854.1:0-4516 GCF_000700745.2 Antrostomus carolinensis | reverse complement strand
AATTCTGAGGAAAAAGAGATTCAGTTTCAAAGTATTTGCAATTTAAAAAAAAATAAAATGAAATAAAAAAGAGAGAAAGAAAAAGAAACCAACAAGAAAAAAAAACACAACAAAACAACAACCTTCAAATAACTCCTGTTTTTTCTTCCCACATAGCTCTCTGGAAGGTGGGAATTGTACTTTTTTCGTAATATTTTTTATTTACTAACAGCAGTTAATGAACCTCACCCTCTTTTTTTCACTAAGGGCAAGAGCTAAAGCTCAGTGAAATCAGTGAAAACACTCCTGAAGACCTTAACAGGAAATGGATTCAACCGTCTCGGTCCTTTGTTCCCCCTGTAGCATTTTTCTTTTTATGTTGGTTCTTTTCTTTCCCTCTTTCGTTACCATCCAATTACCATCTTCATTGACGTAAATCAAATACTAATATATGATCAGTGCATTCAACTAAAACCAGCAAAATACACACAGATGCTAACAACTGTGAATTCAGAAAAATGAAATATGTTGAGCTGGAAAAGTTACTTTGCTGAGAACTCAGTCTTTCTATTTAGAAGAAACTTTGCTTTTGACAAATGCATTAAAATGTTTCCTGCATACTTAGAATATTCTATGGTCTACATGGAACTCATTAATGTGGTCACATACAGGAGTCTTGGGGGGGGTCTCTAATACACCAGAACAGTGCTATAGATCTTCAGGGGCAAAAAAAGTAGTCTGAGAAAATGCCTGGGACTGGGGAAGTGTTGTAGCAACATACTGTTTATTTTCACAAATACAATTTCTTTTTTACACTCCAGGAGGGAAAAGAGAAGAAGAGAAGAAGAAGAAAAAAAATCTTTATTTTAAGTTGGTTGGTCTCAAGTGTTGGTAACTGCAAAGGAAAATTAACTCGCTTTCCTTCCTCTGTGCAGCAGCGCAGAGGGAAATTACCTAGGAATGTGAATCATTTCTGTACTGTTTTTGCTGAAATGAGAGTGCTACTGCAGGGGAGTCTGTACCAAACAGAGCTATGTGGAATATCGAAAACAAAATTTAAAACACCCAGGACACATGGCATTGCAGCTCCTGAGACTGTAGTGGAATTGCAGTGTTCTCTGATAACCCTGCTATATCCACCAGCACTTCATCAAGACTAAGGATAGGTTTTCAGCACTTCTGGATGTCAGGGAGAGTTTTAGCATATGATGTTGTGAAGTGCTTGTGTCTTCAGTGTTCCTAACTGGTTCAGTTGCATGCTCAGAAGAAACCATGTGGCTTCCATTTGCTTAGATATTTTCCAGACTGGTACTGACAGAAGAAATCAAGTATCAGGCCGGCAAGCAGCTGTCAAAGAGAGAGCTCCAGAGTGCTTCCCAGCTGCCAGGCTTCTCTGCATATCCCACCTAGATCCAGACTCCTTGCTCTTCTGCCCTCCTGCTGCTCCTCAACGCTGTTGAGCAAATCTGGACTTACAATTAGAAAGGAAGAACAGCAAACTCTTCACAGGTCCCCAGAGCAGAAAAATCTTTCCTCTCAAAGAAGTAATACCAGATCATGAAAGTAGATTAGTGTCAGGGTTACCAAAGTCAGGGCTGCTCCGCAGGGAAAAGGGATCCAGGAGGCTGGGTGGTGGTGAAGCAGGCAGCAGCAGTGTCATCTCCAGCCAGGGCACAGTCCTGCAGTGCCCCGGCCAGGCCAGCAAAGCAGGGACATGGATAAACAGTCATACTGCAAGCTGATCCTCAGCCCAGGCAGCCAGCCTCCAGGATGGGGAGTGATGCCCACATGGCCCTGACAATAGACACAGATCAATATAGATAGAGATCTGTATATAGCTATACATTCATACGTATCACTGGTATGCACATAGCAAACTAGAGTGGTTATTTTTCAAATGAATGATTTCTTTAGCATTTTTTTTCCTTTCTATTGTTTAGTCTTTTGCTAGTTTCAGTTTCATTGTTGCATACTGTTTGCTGGTTCATTCAGTTAAATGTTACTTTGATTTCAACAGGTTAGGTCTATATGCATAAGGGCAATGTAGGTCTTTTTAAAAATGAGGCCTTGGTCTTTTTTGGTTTAATTTTCCCAACTACAACATGAGGTTCCTTGCTTTGGGACACTTCTGTATCACTGACTCCAGCCCTCCTTCATCATAATAAATCACATTATCAAATACCTTTCACTGAAAATATTATCCATTGAAACCAACTTAGTTTCTTGCCACTACTTTTATTATAAGATTTTTCTAGAACACCTTTTTTCCAATTTCTGAGTCATATTTTTTATGTTGTATTTATGTCAAAATTGTGCCTTAGCTTTAATGGGTCTTCTTTTTCTTTTCAATCTGCTTTTATCTATCTTTACACAAGTAGACCAAAAGTACTCTTGGTTATTATTTTGTTACATTAAACAAATTGATAAGCTTTGGCCAAAAAACAGGTTTTCTGTTCCTATAGCAGTGCTATTAACTCTTTTCCTCTCTTCACCTGCTCCAGTAGGAGTTTAACTTGAGTTTTTATGACTGGAATTCTAAACTCTATACTAGATAATGTCTCACCAGTGCAACTTATAATTAATACTTAATGCTTTCGTTTTGTAAAAACCTCACTGGATACAGCTGAGAATTATATTTCCATTTTTTACTGCTACGTGCACCTAGGTGGTGCATAATAATTCTTTGATTGACTAATACCCCCAAGTCTTCCTGTTTCAACCAGTGGGCCTTAGGATGATTGCAGAAGTTCTGATTGAAGAAATTCTCATTGCTCCCTATGTTCATTACCTCGCATTTCAAACTAATTAAATCACATACGCTGTCCCAGTTCTCAGGCCTATCCATTTCTTCCCATGTGATGTTGTGATCACCTTCCATATTGTTAATGTCTCCTACATTTGTATTTCTTGAATAAAAAATTAATGCATTCCTATTTTTTGTACTCAAGATACTGCTGATATTTTCAGCATAGTGTCTGATATTGGTTCTTGAGGAATTACAGCCAACAATTCATTTTTATTTTAGAATATTTTTTGTAGTTCCCACACTGTGATCTTGTGCTAATCCACCTTTTATTCCAAGTATGTAATAATTTTCCATGTGCATTGAATCCAAGTAGATTAAGTGCTAAAATAATCTCTTCAGACAAGCTCAGTTACTAAAGTTCAGTCAGACACAATCCACTTGTTAATTCACAGGCCATTGTACCCCCTTTTTCATTCATCTCCATATATTTAAATATCATTGAAAAGTTGTACTTAAGCTTCACATACAACTAATGTAAGATTACTGGGTTTTATTGGACCATTTCTAATCCCTTTCTAAGACACACCAAGTGCAGTTTTGCTCTAGCTGTGCATTGTAGCTCTACCAAAAGCTAGAATCACTGCTTCCAGACCATTTCTTCCTGAATTTGTGTGCCATCCTCTCTTCTGAGTGGTCCTCTGGTCCAAGCCCACCAAGCTCAGTTGTCTCAGAAGGCCATGCTGAGTGGCGATATTTCCCATCAGAGCAGCCCCAGCAGTGCCGGGCTTTTGAAGGGTGAGCTGTGTGTGAACAGGTCTTGTTGGTTCAGTGAGGGACCAGGATTTCCAAACAGACTCAGCCACCCTTGCTGCACTCCACTGAATCTCCTAGGAAACAGCAAACTGCAGCTGCATTATCTTTTCTCTGGAGCCTGCCCTACCTCCAGTCCTACAAGCAGACACAAACAGGCAGCCACAATAATACAGACCCTTACATTCACCGTGCTGCCTGAAGAGATGCTGGGAGCACTGTGTGGGGTGACCTCAGCTAGACATTCATCCTATAGATGTGGAGTTTGCCTCTGGAGGGGGTGATCTAGCCCTGCGCTGTCGGTACAGACAGGGAAGATAAATGCAGAGTGGAGAATAACTGATGAAGGGCAGGTCCTGAGAGTGCAGCTCTGTAGGAGGTAACACAGCTGTGTGGAAATAGTGTTCACTGAGTGGAGACTGAAAACTCCAAAGGTTTATTTCCTATTTGTAGATAAATGAAACACTACTGAAGCTTTTACTTTGCTGTTTGGATAAAAACCATCTTTTCCAAAGAAGTTATTGAAAATATGGGACTATTTATTAATGACTACAGCTTTTTGATTCATGGATGTCATCTTATCATGTATGATAGAATGAAATAAACAGAATAAAGCTTTTTAATCATATTTTTGTAGATTACATCAAATCCAAAACTTAATTTGCATATACCATAAAAAATAGATAGAATTGATATGATATTATGAACAGGCAATGCCATTTTTTAATCTTCATTTTAAAAGCACTTGCCTTGCTGATAAACATCAATGCAATTGTCACAGACACAGACCTTTACTCTCCTCCCATGAATACCAACAGGGCCAAATGAGAATTCTTCAACTCTTTCACTTTTCGTGTGCTCACCCACAACTTCAGAATTTGTTTTGATTGCACCTCTGCTCATTAGGTGGTCCATAATCCAAACATTCCTGATTCCAAACTCACTTGGTTCCTGAGTGTGGTGGGTTGACCCTGGCTAGAG
>NW_010298853.1:0-31519 GCF_000700745.2 Antrostomus carolinensis | reverse complement strand
CCACCAAAGCTAACTCCTCTATTGTCTTGACAGCCATAATCGCAAGTTAACACACTTATAGAAGACAAAATAATCCTCTCTAATTGGCTGTGGTAATGCATGTGGCTTTTTTGTATCTATTCTGTTATGATAAGGTTTTCAGTGATGGTTTTTATTAGGTAGGAAATCAAACTAGTCTTTTTCCTCAAAAAAAGAAGAGGGCCTGCAGCTTATTGTTGTGACATTGTTTTAGTGATGTAGGAGTCTAGAGGAACAGGAAAAGACCTGTGCACATGAAATTCTTATATTACTGATTTTTCAGATCATGAAAGTAAGGAGCATTACTTGAATTTTATGCTCCATTTTATCAATTTGTCAAATGAAGGTTCTTTCTGTTGTTTCATATGTCAGTTGTAGCACTTTCAATCCAGAATTCTCTTGACTGGCTTTAAGAATTGTTCTGTTTCTTTCTTAACAAACCTGCAATAAGATAAAACATTCAGTAAGTGAAGTTTAATAATGCCTAAATTACATGCCCATGCACCAAATCCTCAAGTCCTTATTTAATGCCATTTAGCATTAGCCCTTATTCAGGCAAAATCTCCTAATCTTTGATCTCATGATCCTATATGTCACATTGAATACTACTTTATGAGTGTTTCCCATTGTCTCTAAGAACGACTGTTAGGTCAATAAGTAATTAGAGCAGTCAAAAGTTTTCACACTACGTACTGTTGTTTTTTAAACCAAAGTTCCCTTTCCTTAAACACTTCATTGCAAAAGAATTAAACTACTTGAAATGCACATTGATGTGTGACAAAAAGGACGAAATTAAATGCAGAACTCCTAATTCATTACCTACCACAGCATCTTTGAACCAATCTAGGCAGAAAGGTACTTTGTTACCAAAAGTAGATTTCGTTTGCTTGACAAAGTTCCCTTTCGCTTTGAGAGGAAGGGGGGCTCAGCATTTCTTGATGAAATCATTTAATGGCTTCTAAACAATGGTCTGCAGTTTGACAAGGGAGGTAACAGAAAAGCCTCAATAATTTTTAGCCTGATATTTAATGTTTACAGACACAATATTGAAAAGAACTGTTGTTGCTTTGTCACTGTGTCAGATTACTTTGACAAATTATATATAAGACTTTGTTATTTTAAAATAAATTCCTAAGTAGTTTTTGAAGATGCTTTTCTTTAATACATTTGACTTATTTATACTGAGTTTACATCCAAAGTCTCAACAAATTTCATGTAACACACATTATAAGTGTTAGAATTATGTATGACATCTACTAATGATCAGTAGGTTAAACCTCAAGTGTTAAATGATTTGCAATTATAAAAGGTCATAGATTGCATCTAGAGTATAATTAGGCATTTGGGAATGCTGGTTCCTTAAACCAAACATAAGAAAAGATATTTAGTGAAAATTTCACCTAGAAATTTTATGCTGTCCTTCCACTGATGAACATTTCCTGTTATCTCCTGAGAGTATATCCTGTGAGCTGAAGGGATGTTGTAAGGGATGTAAATGCTCTAAGGGATACAGCATTTCTACAGCTGAAAAATACTTTACAGTTTGATGGTTTCTGGTTTTTTGGGGAGGTTTTTTGCTGTTGGGTTTTTTTTAATAGTGACAGAAAAATCACAAAACCTATCCGTATTTATATCAAAGGCACATTTCAGGTACAAACCAACCCTAAAACTTTATTTATCTGTCTTAGCAGATGATCAGAGTTCCAGAGCAAAATCCTGCCATGCTTGGCAAGGATGAATTTTTTAAAAACATAAAAAATGTAAAAATGAGAGAAATATAGAAAATCCGTATCTTGTCGTGTAACTACTGCCAGCTGCTGTTGCAATAGCAAAATTTGTATTTTAAGGTTTGTTTTACTCTATGAATCTATTACACATGAAAAATAGATTAAATATAACTGATATTCACTCTGAGCATAAGATTTGTGTTCCTTCTCTTACCTAATTATTCTCTTCATTTCAAATATTGATGTTTATCATCCTGAACACCCATTACTCCAGACTGCTTATCCCTATATATCTGGCTAAATATGTTCTTTCAGTTTTCTAGTATGCTTTAAAGAAATATATTACTAAAAATGATAAATAAAAATGAGAAAAATGAAAGCCTTGAACTTTAAAAATACATTTCCTATATAAGAAATTAAGACTGGCTCATTAGCACTGGGAATATGCACTCACTATACAAAGACTTCAGGCACTTAATATTACAAGTAGACATTAAACACTTAAATATTTTTTTTTAAAAAAAGAAAGACTTTTAAAACCTTCATTTTGTAACCATTTAGTCTTTCAGATTATATTTTGGCACCATTTTTAAGATATCCATACTTAGTTGAATAAGTAGACTTAGGTCTTGTGACACTGGGTTATAAAGTCTATAAGTTATGCATCTAACTCTGAGACTATAAATCATTTTTTTTTCACTGAGTTGTTACAGGTATCCCTGTGCCTACACCTTCAGGATGGTATGCAATTAGATCGAGGCTGGTGCAGAGAAGACTGACCAGAAATGCTGAATTCTGGGATGCTTTTCTTAGCAGAAAGAATAAAAAGCATCAAAGACAGAGGTGCATCTGAAAGTGCCTTTCTTCAGGTCTTGCTTAGCTGCTTCTGTGCAACTGGGATTTAGGGTTTTCAACTTCTACTTCAATTCATGTGCACAGGTCACTCTTTTCACTTAAAATATAAGCATGTAAAAACTCTACCTTTATGGAAAATAGTTTAGTGGAAGGAGCACACTGTGGGCAGCATAATACTTGGTTCAGGACTCCTTAAACTGCCAAGGTCTGAATTTCTGTCTCCTCCATCTGTTCTATACCAGTAAATAGAATGCACTGGCACCCCAAGGGTAAGGGGTACAGCACACCTCATGTCCTTATGGTGAAACTCTCTTTGTGGTCCCAATCATGCTATTTAACTAGAACAAACCCAAGTCTGGTGATGTCTTAAGTCATGCCTGCGAGAGTGCTAGTATGGTATGGGCCAAAACCATGCTGAAAGCATGCTATTGATAGAACAGTATGGATGAGAAAATGCCAGTATTAGATCGTACATCCTGGCACTGTTTAATTTAGTAGAACAGACATAGTCGATGAATACCATGATCACAAGGTTACGGGGTGCTCCATGTTCTCATCCTTTTGAAGCTGTGGCACTCTGCAGCCAGGAATACTTGATTCAGAAGCCCAGAAAGAGAGCAAGTGAAAGACAAGTGACCTTGTCAGTGGAGTTAAAAACACTTTGTAAACAAAGAGAAAACCAAATCTGGGAGTCTTACTTGCTCAATGAGTGCTCTAAGTGCGATGTAGAACAGGCAAATATCACTGCCATTTCCCTCCTTCTCATTATTTCAAAGAGAAAAAGAACTGTTCAGTTCCTTGAATACATGTTTTACCCTGTGGATTTAAAGCAGATAAATTCACCTCCAGCTTGAAGAGACAGAAAAATAAAAATTCAAAGATGTTCATATTGCCACAGTTTCCTGCTCACATAATGCTGCAATGCAGATTGCATCCACTTTAATAGACAAGGCTATTCATAAACCCTGGCTCATTTGTGCTGGGGCCTTTGCACTCCATTCACCGGACTAGATGAGAGGTAATCACTGAGATGAGGTGGATTCTGATATTCTTGTCAGAATTTTGGTAAAGCAAAGATGGAAAAAATTTTTGAAGGATATTATTAATAGATTGTTTTCCCATCCTCCTTTAATGACACACCTTGTGAAAAATATTTATAAGCATTTTCTGACTGTAGAGGTGCAATAATTGTTTGGAGAAAGCCTGCAAGTTTTTTAGGCAATGATTTCTACAACAGTGAAACAACAGCTACAATATGCAATAAAGCTGGCTAGGGCCATTTAAAGTCCACATTAAATCACAGTTATCAACAGAACCCATGAACCTCAATTATTTAATCCACACAGATGTTGTAAGTTGCGTTCATTATTTAATTATAATAGGAACAATTGCTGTCTCACAGTTTTGAGAAGTGTAATGTTCTTTCACTGGTTCATTAAATGTATTGCCCACTAGGTGGGGGTAGACAACCTTATTCAAACAACTCTATTCCTGGAAGAGGCGAATTTAGACAAAGTGGTATAAAAGCCACACAAAATTTAGATTTTTTGAGAGGTTTTGCTTTGGTTTGGAGACATTAAATATGGTAACGAACTGAGGTCACAGGCAAATAGGTTTAACTTAAGTTGATGGAAAACTGCAGCATTGAACTTCCAGTATTACAAGTCAGGTCTTTCCTATAGCAATACAAAACAAGTATTTTACTGGAAAATAAAATAAGTAAGTGAATTACTGAAATATCACACTTGAATATAATGTGTGTGCAGACTAATGCGGATTGATTATTTTCAACTATGTATTAAGCATCAGACTCAGTTGATTCCAATAGGCAGTCCACAATAGATAGATACAGGAATTTTTGGAATTTTAACATTAGCCATGGGAACAAAGGCAAAAACGATCTACCTCATCAGAACACAGTGAGGCACCACAATTCAATATAAATATGATTTAATTATAAAGTTCACAAGACACAAATATTGTATATGCACCTGACACATTCCACATAAACCTCTATTTCTGAGTGAAAATTGCAAGAAAATTCAAAGTGCAGTCAGAGTGGCTTAATTTCACAAATCACACTAGTAAGACAGATACATATATTGCAGTGAATGACTGATTTTTCCAGAGGTCAGCAAATAAAAATGTACTAAAACAAAATACTTAAAATATTCTGAAAGTTTAGTTAACAAGAAATGACAGCTGATGCAAATTCTAGAGGCCTTTCATAAGGCAGGTGAGTGGTGAATGGAAGATATCATCAGATTAATGTTTTTTTTGTGTCCTCAGCTACTATTTAATAAGTGTGCTCCCTGGAATTAAAGGTTAGCAAATTAATCTACTGTTCTCTTCCTTTTAAGTAACATCTTTACTGTGGTACATATTTCTTAATTGTTGTAACCCATAGTGTGATTTGAGACAAGTTCATGATTTTATGAGCACGTTCAATTTTGCTTAATTAGACAAAGACAATATGTTGTCACATTGAACAGACAAAGTTCAGTTTCCAGCACTTTTAAACTTTCATTACAAAAAAAAACCAAAACAAAAAATCCCAAAAAAAACAAACCCAAAGTAAAAATGAAAGCATGTTGTAAAATTCTAATGACTCAATTTATTTGTGTGCCGTAATGACTGTCTTATTTTTAGTTTAGACATTCTTTTCTAATGAATTTTGTCACTTTCCTTCCACAAAGTACAAACATCTTCCACCTTTTGTTTCAGTCTCTGTCACATTTCCATTGCATATGCTGCTACTGTCTACTTCTGGAGTTGTTTGGTTTTTTTCTCATTTGAGTTAATAAAGAAGAGTTTTTCTATGTCATTATCACATTGCAGTTGCATCATTTTGTCAAACCTGGAATGAATGTTCAAAATGATTGTTGTATACATTATAAGCTTCTACACGTTAATATTTTCCCATAATTGAATATTATATATGGTGCTATTTTTTTCTATCTGTGAAAAGAAATACCAAATTCAAATTTGGAATATCCTTCTATGCAGTAGCTGTAGAAAAAATACTTTCAGTAGCTCTAAGTGCTTTCAGTATTAATTTGTTTCTTTCACTAGAGCATTTAATGATACAAGAAAGGATTGACAAAGCCAGTGGATATGCTTTGAAATAAGAAACAAGACTTCAGAATATATACCTGTCTGACTTCTGTAATATTCTATGTAATAATATTGAACTACAGCACATTACAAGTACTTTTAAGAAAGAAGAAATTAATATTATAAGCTTCAAATATGCCTTAATTAGATATTTTCAGTGATGTAAATGACATATAAAAGTGTACTGAAGTACTTTAGGCTAATAGCCACATCATATTAAATAGTACCTTATATTCAAATTGGTTTAACACAGGTTTAGAGAGCTTCTAAAGGGTTTTAAAATTTAATTTGTTATGAAAATATGTGGAAGTATCCAGTACTGAATATGTTTGCATTACGATCAAACCGCCCTGAATGTTCTACATAATTATGTAGTAACAGTTTTTTCAATACCAGAGAAATCTGGGTCCCACTGAAGTCAATAACACTTTTGCACCATGAACCTGATTTCATTATCAAGCTTCTAAACTGTAATCTAAATATTCAGCTCACTTTGCAAACATAAACCCTCTTTTTTTTTTATGATACATTTTACTGGTAGGTTACTTGATATAAGAAACACTTTTGTATATTGAAATATTTCCAAGTGGTGTAGGGATACATCCTCATATTGTATGGCTGACAAATATTTACCACCCTTTATAGCATCAGCTTTGTTTTCATATTATATGTTCTCTTCTTAACTGATTATATGCATGTTGAAAGATAACTTTCTATTTCCTACTCTATGTTTTATTTAATCTATTCAAGAACACCTTAAGTAAAGATATATGACAGTGACCACAATGGTTTTTCACCTTTATGTCATAGAAAGCTACTCAGAAGCTGCTCTGAGTGATGAGACATCTCACCTCTTCCTCTGTGCATACTTTTTTTCCACACTATCTCTGTTTCCACAATTTGTCCAGTGGCACAGCCTGAACACCCTTCCAATCTAATCCTTATTCCACAATCTCCTTTTTTTTTTTTTTTTTTTTTTTTTTTTTTCCATCAGTCAAGGCACTTTGTACGCTTCAGCATAATTATGTAGTAACAGTTTTTTCAATACCAGAGAAATCTGGGTCCCACTGAAGTCAATAACAGTTTTTGCACCATGAACCTGGTTTCACTATCAAGCTTCTAAACTGTAATCTAAATATTCAGCTCACTTCGCAAACATAAACCCTCTTTTTTCTGCTATCTCCAAAATCCCAAGCAGAAATATGAGTGAATGTGCTGTGAACTATTTAGTGTCTGATCAACTGAACCTATCATATTCTGCACACACCATGTGGAGGTTGAATACATGTGCAGCCAGTTCAATATGCTGTAAATGTGTTAGGTGTGTTAAACACTCACTGATACACTCTGTGTACAATCCAATGCATTCCTGATGATTTCAGCTCTATGCAACTGCAGAGTTTTAATAGCTTTTTGGTTTAATTTCTTTTAATTGCTCTTGCTTTGATGGAGCAACTGTACTTACGAGAATCCAATACCAATGGACAAATTCCTCCTTTCCCACAGAGATAAATTATTTTCCTTAGGCAGAAAAAAAAAAAAAAAGGCATATTCAGAGAAACCAGGACACACAGCTATATCAGTAGCAGTAAATTAAACAGTGTCAAGACCTGCTCACAGAATCATAGAATGTTAGGGATTAGAAGGGACCTTGAAAGATCATCTAGTCCAATCCCCCTACCAGAGCAGGAACACCTAGATGAGATTACATAGGAAGGCGTCCTGGCTCTCGCTCTGCTCTCCGGCTTTGAGGCCAATTGGCACAAATAAGCCATATCTAATTAGCCATTACTAAATTTTCTTACTCTTCAGAATATAGCATGTGCATTCAAACTAGTAGCTGGAGATTCTTTTAGTCTCCTTACTCACTTCAAGACATGCCTAGGAAATATCTGGGAGCATACTGGTTTGATCAGGCCAAATCATGCCAAGGACTAATCTAACTACCTAATGGTATAAGGAAAAATTAGTCAAGGTCTGGTTTACTAGAATAGTATAGTCACAATGCCTGAAGGGTGTTGTTGATTGGGTGAAAAGATTTATCTGAACAGACTTTTGCAGTATTAAGTCTCTGCAAACATTTTAGCAATTGAAATAGGTTTTAGTTTTGTATTAGGAAGTTCTGGGGTCCTTGACTATATAGCACAGTGTAAGACAATATTTATTTATTTGTTTTTGGAAAGAACCTGTTCACCAAATATTTTCCATTAGCTGAAAATACTCACAAATCCAAATTAAATATAGTAAATATTTTGAGTTTAATAAAAATAAATTAAACATTCAAAAACATCAGAGAAATTAATTTCAGCTGTTCCCAGTGACATATTCTGATTGTGGTCTGCAGGGAGGCGTGTTAGGATCCAGGTGTAAGTCCACAAATTCAAGCCAGAGCTACTAAGAAAGGTGGAGGGAAATTCACTGTAAGGGACAAGCTACTGTCACATTCTGTCTCTGCCTAGCTCAGAACAGAAATCTTACCAGAAATTTTCCCTGTCAGCAAAATGCCTTCGTTTGCAAGTTATAGAGCAACCTGGAGTGTGAAGCTGTTCCAATTTGTATAAATTGAATGCTTATTAATTCAGAACCTGATAGCCACCTACCCCTCCTCCCAGCTGAGTGGATAAATCACAAGGTTTGTGATAAGTGGCATGAAAAAATGAATGCTGAAATTTATACTAATTCCTTTTAAAATTTGTAGACTTGATACAATAGCCTTCTCTTGGTTTTGATATTTTTTTTTTTAATTTTCAAGATATGTAAATAAACTGACTCCCAAACTGAATCAAGTATATTGAACTGAATTTATTTCTTTTAAAACTGTCAGAACAGCAAAGTCTTAATTATCCATTGGATTGGAAACGGAAAAGAAAATACCTCGAAACAGACTTCTGCATTTATTTTTACTTAAGTCTTTGAGAGGAGAAAAGTTATTGCTTCATGTTACTCAGTAATCTTTTTCTCACAGTTCTCAAGTGAAGTTGAGCAGTTATTTGATTTTATTTTGTTTTACTTTATTTTCCATGTGTTAGTCGGAAAGTCAGCAAGGACGCTAACGTTGTGCATATCCTGGTGTGTATGCAAAATAAAAAGCTCAAAGCATACTAATGACTGCCAGTTCACACTGTCTGCACAGGATTACTAAGGATTACATGTAATTATCTGAAATTGCATACTGTTTTTTTGCCATTTTTTTTAAAAAAGTGGATTTGATAGGGCTTCTAATTTCCTGCTAAGATTTTGTTTTTTATATTTTACATTTAATATTTTACTTTTATGAAAAATAAAATAATACTATTATAAATGAAAGAATCCCTGCAAGTCTCTAGGTGATTAAACATGCATAAGTCTCAAAATTAAATACAAAATTCAGAGAAGATACCAGTAATTTATTCTACATAGTACAGAGTCTTATGTAAAATATACTTTTCAAATGTCATTGTTGGGACCATGGACCAGATTCTCGTTTTCATTTTAGTGATTTAAATCAGAATAGCGGAAGTCTGGGATCATTTCAGATTGACAGTGCAAAAGAGAAAAATGTGTCACTGAGAAAAAAAAAACAAATGCTAATGTTTGTAAAGTTTTGCAAATTTGCGCATTTTAAACACAAAAGTAAGATTCTACAAAACACGTCAACTATTATTCCTTGAAACTTAGAATGGACAGTGAAAATTTTAGGTTAAAGAGATTTAAGATAAAAGTCTCTATTGCCATCCACTCTTCCAATTAGCTATTTACTTTACAAAGTTTGTAGAAATAATTATATTTAAGACCACGTCTCCTTTGCTATCTTTGAGAAAATTGGACAATGTGTTTTAAAACTTAAGCAAAAATTTGAAAAATAAATAAATACAAACAAGCTTAGGAAGGAATTAATGTTTTATTGGAGAAGGATAATTGAATTTATGGAAATTTATGTGCCACTTGAGATTCTGAGACATATTACTTATTTACTGTTTAATGTTTCAGATACCTAAAATCCTTAGGCACTTTGGTTTTAGTAGTATGTGAACATTTTTCAAGTCCTTATTGTACCATATGATTAAACCTGTTGTTTACCATACCAGTGGAGAATGCTTGACTATTTCAAAATAAAGTCTTCTCTAGTAGAAATTCTTTTTGTATTATTTACTGAGGTTAAACTTGAGCAAAAAGCAACCAGACAAGATCAATGCAAACAGGGTAGATGAGTAACCCCAGTACTCTGTACCTGTTACTCATGTGAGAAGATAAATCCTTGCTCTGCTAGTATGGAAGCTAGTAAAAGAAAAGCAAGTTTTATGGCTTAATTCTAGAAGAAGATTTAGGGACAAGGATCTTGGACAGAGCTAGGTATTCTTTTTATTGTGGTGTCAGACACACACAGAAACTTTCAATTATGGTCCAACAGCCTCTCCTCATGCCTGCCTGGACAGTTTACATGGTTTCCCTTTCCCTGCCCTCCCTGGGTTTTCCAGTTTCAGGAAGTCTGTGGTATAGGAAACTAGTGTAACAAAACTCACTGTAAGAATTTATATTTTCACAAAATTTCGAAGTGATTTCACTTACTCATATTCTCACACTCCTGTCTTCACAAGATGGGGATTCTGATGATCTGGCCAGGACCACTTTTATGCCAGCTACTGAGTCCTCATCATATCTCTTGTGGTGTTTTTGATTAGGGATGACAAACTAATTTTGCTGTTAGTCTTTTTATACCCTTTGGATGCCAACATTTACTCATATGATTTTTTTTGCATGATAATGTATCTTATCTAAGCCTCCATAAATATTAGGCAAGGTTGCCACTCGTTGCCTCTTTCTTTTTTTCTTTGGATGACACAAAGCTTTATGGTCGCAGCTTGTCTTCCTTTTGGACAAAGAGGAGAACTAAAGGCGTGTGTGATGTGCTGTAATTCTGTTTTCATCCTCCTGCTGTCACAGCACAGTGCCTTCTGCCAACAAGTTGTCTGTGCTGTGGTCTTACAGACTGCAGGCTTTCCAGTCTTGATAGAAACAACACATTTTTCAATTTTATCACTGTGAATGTTGCTTTTTGGTAACAATACATGCCACTCTCTTAACCCTTGTTTTGCTGTTTCTTCTGATGTTTACATCTATGGATTTCCATTCATAGTTCTTATCAGTCTTAATATTCCTGATACAGATCTCCTCAGTGGCATCTTCTTTTCTCAGAGAGTCTAAAAATTGAACTCCAAGAACAGGACACTTGAGAAACAAACCTAGGTGGTCTTGAGGATATAGTTCTTTATGTGTAGAGCTTTCAGAGAGACTTTCAGTAAAAATTGACAGTTTTGAACTGTAATGGTAGGCCAGTAGGAACAAGCCTGTCTTAGTCAGTGTTATCACACATACTTCACAAGAAATTAGAAATTCTGTAGTTCAAGAAGGAAAATAGAAAAAAACCAGAGAAACCTATATTTGAGACAAGGCAAAACCAGGATGACTATAGTCTGTTGCAAAAACTTTCATCACATCAGTCCTTACTCTAAGGCATTTGCAAAATGGAATGGAGATTCACCATGTCTAGGTGTAGGTTAAATGGGTGAAGGTTGTACACCCACCAGGTGACTGTTGCACTGTATATAAATTTTATGATGGGATAAGAGAGAGATTCTATTATTTAAAAATCCTTGGACCTTGTTTATCCTAATTGTCACAGGTGTTGCGTGAAAGACCACTCAGCCTTACTGCCACATGTGGTGCATATGGCATTTCAGACTACTGTAGGAGTAAAAGTTACTTGCTATGTTCCATTTTCTTAAGGTTCATCAAGAATTGTGACTTGCACTTCTAAAGTTTGCCAGAGGAGGCCTCTAACAGTTTGGTTTTGTCATTTTGTTTGATACCTCTACGTTTTATGAATCCCGCTATGTCTGAAATAAAGGTTTTCCTAATTCCAATGTTCAAGTTTTCAGCTTATATGAAAAGCTTTATTCTATTTTTTTTTGTCACTGATAATGAGGGATAGGAGATGATGACTGGTACAGTCTTAACTATATTTCCCAGTCTAGGAAACTACCATAATTAGACCTTCCAACATAATTCTTATCACTTTAACATGAATCCCAAATTCCTGGTAGAACCTTATTATTACGGGTTCCAAACTTCACAAGAAAAAAGATAAAATTCCATCTCTACACCCAGATTATACCTTAATTAGCAAAACTAAGTAGCAGCACAGTTAGGGAAAAGAAGAGGAAAGAAAGCTTCAGTTCAGTTTCAGGTAACTAAGTATTTGACAGACTTCTGAAAATCTGTGTAACAGGATTCATAAAGGAAAAACATTGAGTGAAAATCAACACAACATTCAACAGAGAATTTGAAAACTTTGAGTATATCATACAGGCAAGTAGGAAACTTTTCTGTAACATCTCACATACTAAACAGTGCTTGCAATACTGTAATGTTACAACCTTGTTCAGGACCCACCTTATTAAACCAGTTTCCAAAAGTGGCAAAAAAGTGTCTTGATTTCTCATCTTCACCATTTGATGAAGCCATAAAGACTGTTCAGTCTTTTCCTTCATGTAACTTTCAGATGAAGACTATGCAGATATTATTGATCAAGGTAAAAGCTTATAAACATAATTTCTTTTTTAAAATCTTATTTTAAAAGAAGACTTTCAGAGACTAAAGAGGAAGTTATATAGCTAAGTCTCTTTGATTTCCTTTGGGAGCAGAGGACATGAGAGCTGACTTGTGCCCTTGAAAAAATTCCACTGAGAATCAGTCAAAATTGGAGAACATCCCAGAATATCATCTCACTGAAATGCTTTGGCTGCCCTACATGAGATGATGAGGTTATGGGGTTGTGAATGTGTTATCTGTAAAGAAAAGGACAGAATTACTTTTTGAGGTCATCCAAAACTTGTAAAGGATGGTGTTGACTGAAGGAAAAAAAAAACAAACACATTTCCATTTTATTATTTATTAACACTGTACTGAACTAAAAATTATGTATGAGTTTGGTAAGACTGCACGTAGACTGGGCTTGTCCAAAAAAGCAACATGAGGCGGATAAACTGAGGCGTCTCAAAATGCCCGTATAATTCCAGCTTTGTCAGCTGGTCTGAATTTATATAGCTGCACTCAAGTCTGAAGGGTTATTCCTGTTCATCCCTGCTGAGCATTTGAGCAATTAAATGTCTGAAGTTCTGGCAGTCATGTCAGATGTCAAGGAAGGCATCAGTTTGAATGAGAACTTGAAGTTAGTGAAATATTCCGCACGCAGTTAAAGAGTGGGCTGCCAAAGGTTGGCACCTTAGTAAAACAAACAAACACATGAAAAAACAAACCACTTCAGAGTTCAACACTCAAGGAGTTAAAAGCGGATCAAGAACTCATGAAAAGTCTAAACGCTAAGTTTGGAGAAGTGCCAGAGAGAGAGGTGCTCAGGAAGTTGTTGAAGAACTATCAAGAGGCTGAGTAAGCTTCCCACAGCCTCAACTTCCTCAGGTGGTTTGAAACCTGTATTAAATCTAAAGCTTTAAAATGTCTCAAAGGTCAAAACAATTCAGGACAGATGCCTTCAAGATTTAAGAATGACAGTTTATAAAGGAAATCTAGTCCTAAAGTCAGGTCTGAACAACAGTATGCTAAAAAAATCAATCCACTTGGATTACAAAATTCTAGGATTTGGATGGATGGGGAATTTATACCTATGGGATGGGATGACTGCCCTGTCAATAGTGTTGAGGACATCCATTATGCTTTGTAGTGAGCACTTTTGCTAGCTCTCTCATCATATTCTTCAAGCCAGGTAAAAACCATGACCACCACCAAAAAAAACAAAACAAATAAAAAAAAAAACCAACAACAACAAAACAACAAACCCAAACTTGTGGGAGGATTGCTTTCAAATGCAGAATTTAAGAACGAGAACAATTTAAAATACAGATCAAAGAGGATCAGCAGCTGCCATCAGGATGCCACAGTAGACAAAGACATACCAGTAAACAAGAAGTGAATTGTTACCATGTCTAAGAGGAGCAAGAGACAGATACTAATTCCAAATTCTGCTCCGACAAGTGTTTGTGCTGATTTTCCTGCACCCTGATGCATTACAGGAGGTACATGTGTGAGAACCAAAGACTAATTAGGGAAAACAGATTAGCTTTTTAAGTTGGCCACCTGGTATCCACCCAGTTCCTGCACAGTTACGGACTCATGCTGCTCATTGTAAGAAATGGGGTGGGTTTCCTTTCTTTTCTTTCCTTTTCTTTTCTTTCCTTCAAAAATATCTCCCCAAAGCTAAGCTTCAGTAGGACTTTCAGATCAAAATCATATCAAAATTGAATTAATCAAGATAGACTCAATATAGAATTAAAATTAAAACATCAGATTAATTATAAAAAATAATTAATCTTTATAAAATTTAAGAAGATTGCTGTCTACTTAGGTATAAATTCTAATTAGATAATTTGGTCAAGGTAATCAATACAATAATTTAAATGTTTAATGCTGAAACCAAATTATTATCTAATTTTTATGTCAAAATTTCAAGAGTAATAGTGAAGTTTCCTACTTAAAATTCTACTCTTGTATGATAGTTAGTTAACCTTTTCCTCCCTAAGATAAGATATTGAACCAAAGTTCAATAATCGTCACTTGTAAGAAATTGTGGAGGGAAATCTTCATCTTGGTAGGGCATTAAATACAGAAAACAGAGTATAGCTATATGGTTAATTTCAAGAGAAAATATTTAAGAAAGATTAAATCTAAAACTTTTACTATACCTTTGACAATATAAAAATTAAGGAGGTCTATGAATGTGCATGGAAAATGCTTGGAAAATTCAAGCCAGCTACTTAACATTTATTCATCTGCAAAATGGAGAATAAGTTCAAACTTATGAGTAATAAATTTACACCGAATTCCTTGGAAACATAGCATTTTCCGTTGCTTTTTCCCTTTTGGAGCTGTCAAATAGCTTATATTTGGGAAGAGAACTATCCAACCTTGTAACAATTGTGTTTTTTTCACTATATTTTGCTCAATGGCAGGCAAAAAATATACCTAATAATGTAATGTGATTGTGGAAAAATTTTTATTAAGAAGAATAAATTAATTTACTTATAAAAATGTTATTTCAAAATGAAAAATAAAAATATTTTGCTTAATAAATATATGTAGAGTGTTCCAATATTTATATTTTCCATTTTTATGTTATGTTAGACCTCAGTTTGACCAAAATTTATGAATGTGTTTTTCCTCTACCCCACAAAATATTTTATTTTCTACTTTTGGAGGAGAGATTACAAATTTCCTGTGTATCAGAAATCTGAATCAGCTTTAATTTAAGATCTGTAACTGTTCGGATTAATTAATGAAGGAAAAAAGAAGTAAAAATCTTTCTTGGAAAAACAGAAGAGTGTTTATGAGGATCTTACTGTCAGTATATCACAACGTATGTGTATGAATAGTGTTATACAGCATACATTGAATATTGCTAATAAACATTTTATGAATATTAAAAGAAAGAAACAATTTTTACATTATTTCTTGTTACAAGAAAACATTTCAGTCCTGTTCAAGAGATTGGGCCTTAAACCTAGGAGATTTTTTTTTCCTCCTTTGTATCAGTCTAATTATTCTTTTTTTTTTTTTAATGTATAGATATAAATGTATTTTTTCCATCATGACACAAAGGTCTTTGAAAGCAGTGGAACTGTTCATAAGAAGTCCACACATTCACCCTGTTGAGGAAGTACTTATATTTCTGTTTGCAAATTTAGTTTTACTTTCATATACTAATTTGCAAATGGAATAGTTATTAATAGACCTTTAGGTTACTACTCTAAAAAAAACACTTTTTGAAAAAAAATCAGTTGTATTTATTTTATCAAAATTTCTTTGATTGTGCTGTTCCAGTTGCTTCTTTATTCTACTGAAATATGCAAGAATGAAGAATAAAATCCATTCAACCTAGATAAATAGAATATTATTGAAAAAAAGTAAGAATGTCTTGTATGTGACCAACAGACATTCCTTCCTACACTTTTCATCAGAAACAGGAGCAGCTCTTTAATAAACTCTAAGAAAGGTTAACAAGTCTGCTTTCAGTGGATCATGAGAGAGGGAGTAGAGAATGGCTTTCTGTGTGAAAGATCACTCACAGAAAATGCCTTGTTTCTGCTAACTTCTTTTAAAATTAGCACATGTAAGCTCAAGCCCTTGCACTAAAAACAGTAGTGGTGCTGTCACATGCAACAAGAGAAAATCTGTCAACCAACCATAACATTAAGTCTAAAATATTCCATCACTAATCTAACTTCAGAATTTAGCACCACCTCTCAAGCAATAATCACTTACAATTAGTAACTAAATTGAATGATGTTTTCTACAACTTCTGATTCATATTGCACTGTGTAGGTAATTTTATTTGGATCAGTCTCTCTAACTTGATTTAAGACTTTAATTATAGAAGTATTATTTGCCCTCCATTTCCCCTTTAAAAATGTACTGAGTTCCCTAGAAGCTTTATTTTCTTGGTAATAGAATTTAATCTGAGGTTAATGACACATAAATTCTACCTGAGTACTTAATTCCATATTTAATTCACTTTTTTTTTTCATTTAACTTGGTTACAAAAGACTATGTTAGAACTGAACTAAGCCACTGTGCTTTTTAATGTTATTTTACCTTTGATCTACTTAAAAAAAAAAAAAAAATCTTCTACTTTTTTCCTGAAAGCAGGTGGCTTTAATCATAATAATTCCAAGTTAATAGATAAAGTACCTCACTTCTTGAATGAAGCACTAGAGAAGACAGCAGGATCATGTTTGTGTCTTCTTTGCACTTTGTATACTATTTGGTTCTGTGAGAAACTCACCATCAGAAAAACATAGTAGGGGAAATTGGATCATTAAGAATTTTTATTCTTGGGGATGCAACTAGTTCTGCTTCATTTTTCTGCTCGTATGAAATTGCTTATATGGAGATTTAGAGTGAAGACAAGCTTTTTTTTTTTCGCAAGAAAACACTAACATATCTTTCAGAGAAAAATGCAGCTTAGTGTCATGCAATGCCACCTTACAGCAGGGCAGGAGACATAGGATGGAGACCGACAAGTTCTGATAGGAAGCTCAACACACTTACCACACGATCAGCAAGGGAAAAAACAAAACATGAATTAAAATTATAAACATAGCCGTGTTTAGCTTGCAGGTAGGCAGAGCGCTGCCTATGAAGCTGCCTACTGTTGCTCTCTAAAGCTCTGTTGTATGTCTGTATCTACCTCTTGCTTGATGGTGTGGTCTCCCTGCCCTTCCATCCCCCATCTTTAGTTCCCATAACCCTGTTCAAGGGATAACCACCAATGGTGACCATTATGGATCCTATATGGTTGTGATAACTACATCCAGCTCAGGGGAGAATTATAACAACACAATAGCCAGGGGCTATCTTGAGCAACTTACTCTAACAGCAGAGGGCTTGCTGAGTATACACCAACCGAAATACAGCTAGCTTACAAATATGACTACAGGTCAATTGTCTTACTCCATTAATAGTGGACAGCCCAGGGCCTATTGAGCTCTCCTGAAACAACAATGGGCTGCATGCCAGGTTCTCCCCTTGAGTAGGGATGCCTCTCAAGGTTACTCCTCAAGGCTGAGAGATTCCTTACCACAACAGATCCTTGGTAAGTGACTAATAGAATACTAAACTCCAAAATCTTAGCTAAGTGGTACAAAGGATTGATCACACATATATATAGTCCTTTAGACACAAAACATTGACCAAGTCTGGGACTAGGATTGGATCTAGCCATACCTGTACTCCTCTCTGAGAATGAGTTTAGAGAGCAAGGGGGTAATTTCTGAACCTCGTGACTCAATGGAAGCATCTCCCTGATGGTTTTGTCTGACCCTGTCCTATATGCAGTAAATAATCAAGTGAACCTCACCATCAAATCTTGTTAAATGAATGTTGCATTAACCTTTGAATTTTGTTAATTCACTATTTTATATAAATAAATGTATTGTTACAGCTCTCTCTTATGAGTGAAGTGCATAACTCACTCCGACTCTCCATAACACTCTTGGCACAAGCTTTCTATGTTGTTATAAATTCTGTGGTGAGTTTTTGGTGCTTAGTTGTGGTTTGTACAGCATCTATAGCAAAACAGTTCCTTGATCCTCACTGTGCTCATGATTGTTAACATGCTACCAAAAAAAAAATATTAGAAATAATAATAAGCAGAGACAAGTGCAGTACAGGTGGATGAGCTGCTGCCTGAGGCAGCAGGATGATGGGAGCACAGCAAAATTGCGAGCGGCGGAGGAATCACGAAGCCGACCCAATATGAGTGATAGATCGTGAATCGATTTATTAGCCCGGATAATACTCATTTATGCAGTTAGTTGTGCCGATTAGGCATTAGGTGATTGGTGATTAATTACATCATACTATTAGGCATAAAAATGATTGGTTATAATACTAAAGGTTACGTTTACAGACTTGCATTGTTCTCTTGCTTGCGGTTCTCACAGAGTCAGTAAAACTATATCAGCGCATCCTGCTTGCCAAGCACTACTCCTTCTACAAAGTTGTTTCATTTCTTATCCTGCAAGGCCAGCCTGTTCTTGCTAAACTGCACGTAGCAGCTAAACTGCATGTATTGGAAAATTCCACTCAACTTATGTCAACTAGGGCCTACTAAAACAGGCTCTGGTCGTACAATTGCTCAGTCGAACCATGGCCCTTATCCCTGAGCCATTCTTCAACACAAAATCATAGCTTTGAGAGAGAAATAGAAGTGAGTCCTTTCAGGCTGGGCTCTGCAGGAGTCCAAGAGACAGAGTTGGTCCTCCAGACTTCATCCTTCCTGAGCACCTTGGGGTGCTGCAGGCTCCCTAACCCCAGCAACAGGGTGCACTCATGAGCCTGTGTTTGGCCCTGCTCTGAAACCATTCTAACTTTGCTAGGTGTGGAGGGGACACATGAAGTGTTGACATTGGTTTATTTAAGCAGAATGAATAAACTGGTAGCTGTCCATAATTTGTCTCAATTTTATCTTACCCAAACTGGCTATAGCATTCCTCTTTTAGAGGGATCAGACGGGCTGCTCAGATGGGACTAGAGAGTGGGCACAGCCCTGGTATAGGACCAGGCAGATGGGCAGTATAGCTGTTTGCTTACGACAGTGCCTGGGGTAATAACAGTCTGGCCTATTTTGCTAAGAAGCCCAAAACCAGCCCTTCATAAATGGCAAAATCCAAGAATCCTTGAGTTTAGTCAAGCTCAGTGTTTAACACAAGGAGTTTGCAGCCTTGCTGAAACTGCTCAGTAAGTCTCTGAAACAGTGGTAAATCCATCAGCCTCACTCTTCTCTTGAGAAACACCAGCATCCTCCACAGAGGAAGAAAAAAAAAAATAATTGAAACAAAACTCTTTTAAGTGGGAAGTTAAAAAAATCAATGTCAAGCTGTTTGCAAAGGTGATAACATCCTAAAAAAAAAGGAGGAAATGCTCAAAATTAATATGGGAATCAGACAACAAAATATCCATAGAAGAACTAACACAATGTATCTTTGTCTCAGAAAAAAATAAAAGGCAGGCTAAATGAATTAAAATAACACTCTTTTCAGTGCTAGCCAAAAGAGATTATTTCAAGAAATCTCTAGAAGATCAGTCACAGAAAACCCCAACTCACAGACCCAGAACACATTATCAGGATCTGGAGAAACATATAGGAGAATCCAGCTGAACTGGATTCTGAAGCTGAACTGCACAACTTCAAATGAATTCAACTGGAGAGTCAATAACAGGAAAATGTAAACACAAATAGCAAAAATGACTAAGGCAACCTTTAAAAATAAAGAACTGGAAAGCACAAGGACCAGATGTCATCCACAGTTTTGAATTAACTGCTTTGCTCTGCTACAGCCACTGTTTCTATGTGTTTCATAAGAAAAAAAATCATTGAAAGGATGACACACAGCAGAAGAGCACCAGTAATGAAAAACAAAGTGATTAAGTAATTTGAAACAACTAATCATTCATATGTCTCCCTTCATTTTCCTTCCTCAGAAACTGCTGAGGTTGGTTTTATAATGTCAGATTGTGAACTCTGATTGACATTTAACATAGGATCAAAATGTAGACAAATGAAAAAGCAAAGGACATAAAAGCTCTACTTCTGATTAACTTCTGGTTTCAGAGATTGTTCAGTCCAAGTCAAGAAATTATAGCTGGGAGAGACTTTTTGAAGACCCCAGCAAAAGATTTGATCCAGCAGTCACCAGGACTATTGCAACTGTTCCAGACTGCACCTGGCTGTGTATAATTTACAAGGGAGCAACAAGAACTACAAGATGCCTTTTTTCACCAGATTAGGCAATGTCTTTCTGGGGAAATGTTGCCTTGTAAACTGTCACTTTGTCTTTAAACTTACCCCTGCAGCAAAACAGGAAACCTATTTATAAATCTTTGTATTCCTAGATTCACCTCAGCTTGTGAGCTTCTGAGACTTTGCTGGGATGTCTCATTGCATGTATGTCCTTTGTTTCTGCAGAAAGCAAGTGTCTCATATTTTTCAGCCTCCCCAGTTTCACTCTTAAAAAAATGTAGAAATTGAAAGTCAAAAACATACAAGTTTATTCTAGAGATGCAAAAGTTGAAATTCTTGATTACAAAGCTAGAAATAACATTACTAAATCAGGACATTAAAACAGTAAAATGTGTTTCTTATTATCTTTCTGGCATCAAAGCAACCTGCCATTTAAGCTCCTTGAGATATATATGGGCCATAAAAAAACAAAGGCACAATTCAGCTGAGCATCCATCCATCTTCTGGGTGCCGGCATTCAGAATAGGACCTAAAATTACGTCAGCAACCAGTGCACCTATGTCTTTTCTTTCTATTGCTAATGCTGTTTTTTCTGAACTACAATTTCTCTCTGTGTTCAAGATGTTTCTCTCTCATTTTAATTTTAGCATGGATCAAACCGTAGCTGTACTGAACTGCAATTCAATACCTTTCACATATTTCAAAAGCATTGCCATACTTGTATTTTTTTAACTCATATATATCTTTTAACTTACATACCTTTGTATCAGCAACATTTTCATGACGCAGTAAGACATATATAATAAAAAATATTTCCTGAATATATGTCTTATAAAATATAAAGCTTCTAAAACTGTCTTGTACTTTTTATAAAGTCATGACATGGTATTAATCAAACAACAGCCCTACACATTAAAGTATTTTTTCAAACCATCTTTTCCAAATTTTTAGGAATTCATGAGAATAATATTAAAGACAAGACACAGAATTTTAGTACATTTCTCTATTGGTAACATTAATATGAAAACCATATCAGAAATCAAGAAAAAGCAGCACCAGCCAGCTCATGACATCCAAGTGAGCAGAACTGAACCTGTTCAGTTGCATCATAATACTGGGGTCAGAAAAAACTGACAGCACTAAAGAGGGTGACAGACAATCAGTACATATAAGAGTTTTACTTCATAAATTATATCAGCTGAATATCAGCTTTAGAGACGATAGGAAAAACTCTCTTAGATGAGTAAAAGTGTTAGGAGGCTGATGAGTATTCTGCTAAATGATCCAGAGCAGACTATTTAAAACTGTTCATTTGTTACAGATTCACAGTCAGGCTCTTCACACAAATTCACAAGCACATCGTGTTTTGAAAAAACACACAAATACGGAAGATGCAATACACATAGCGAGATTGTGTTTCTGAATGGTGCTGGCAAATTCCATACAAAATATTAGGGAAATAAACACAAGCCTTCACTGGCACCTATAGCTAGTACTACCTTGCTACCAGTACAAGGTGATGGGAAAATAGTCATGAAAGCCATAAACAATACTAGAAATTTTCACCTAGTAACCATTTAGATTATTAAACTATGCACTCTCCTGATTAATAAAACAAAAGAATCCAAGTCTGGGACACTGTGTAAGAGATTTGCTGCCCAAACATAGCTGTCCTGTGTGATTTTAGACATCTTAAGGTATTTTACCTCACTGATAGCTGAAACTCCCAAGCCACACTAGATGTTAGTATTTAGAGATCTTAATCTCACCCACACCCCAAGACACACATTTGTCCCTGGAATTAACACTTGTCAAATAAGAAAAAAAATAATTAATTAATTAGTTAATTGTTCTTCCAAGCATCAATCCTTAAGAAGAGGGAAAGAATCAGCATCTAAAGAAATCAAAAAGTAGGAATCACCTGCCTAAATTGGCTTAGCAGCTCCATTCACAAGTGTTTACTCCTTAGGTATTTCCATCACAATCCAGAGCTTGCAGAGCAGTATTATTTTGAAGAGATACTCCACACCGGTAGATCTCACTGACCTCCTAAAGAACTAGTTGCTTTAACTTCTAGATGAAAGATTACCAACTTGCACACAATGACACTGGTACATGAAGGTATGATTTCAAATAATAGTGATCATGGTGTAATAAAACTGCTCTGATTACCCTTGAAACATTTATTTAAAAGCGTTGGATCTATATCAGTTTACAGCAAAGTGTCATAACTCTAGTATTTAGAATGTGCTGACTATGTTTAAATCTTAAACATCTTTTCTTAGTGTTATTCAAGCAAAACTGATTGATTCAAAAAGTGCTTTGGCTCAGTTAGAAGCTATAGACTGTAAATACCTAGCCCTACCAAGGTGAGAAGGCAGATTGTTAAAGCAAACATCATTAAAATCTCAAAACAAAGATTAATTCGGCTATTGAATTTTAACTTTTCAGTAGAACTATAGCAGGAAAAATGAAACAAAACCTCTCTCTACTATCTGAGTATACTCCCAACCCAGCTAAATAGAAAAGGTCATTCAGCAAAATGTCCCTGCTGCCAGTCACTGGCAAAGAAGAAGATAAATCCTGTGAAAAGAATTCTCAGAGGATAAAGTTTTATCATGAAAACAAAAATAAATTAAATTCAACAGTTTGCTAACTGAAACCTGCTAACCTTATAAAAATATATCAATGTTGTTAAAAATAAAAAACGCAGCCAAGGAAAACAGCCAGATTCCTGAGGGAACAGACTGAATTCTCACTGGTAATGGTTAGCCACTCACCTTTTTCATCCTGATAAGCAATTAAGATGCTATTCTGTTAAAGCCCAGTGCCAGCTACTCTTAGTTTGGTTCAGCTTAGATGGATAAATGAGCATGGACTATTCCTTCGGTTCCCTGCCTTTTTTTATTAACTGCCTATGCACAGCAGGTTGGCAGATCTTGTGCAAAAAGTGTTAATTAAGGCTGCTGACACATTTTTACTTTTTTTTTTTTTTTTTCCTACAGTAGATATTTAGAAATCTTTAAACTCTTTAGCAGTGAAATGCTACAAAGAAGTTCCTACGTGGTACTCACACTAAAGGCATTGGAAGCTTTGAGTATCAGTAAGTATGCTGCAGAAATACATTTTTAAATGTGGCTGATGAGGATAGCTTGCAAGCCTTTTTGATATTTTTTTTTCCCCCCCATAATTCCATCCTAAGATAAAACAAAGATAATTTGTAGAATTTTTAATAGCTATAGTTAGGGCCCTTACTGGGGTTAGGGTACTGACTACAGTCTGATGGTAAAAGCATTCGTCTGAAGATAGTTGTTCATGTCTCTCTACTCTTGAATGTTTATTTACTTACACAAAAGGAACGGGTCCAACATAAGAGGTACCCACATCAGAGTGGCTTGGGGGTTAAACAGTCATCTGTCACTGGGAGGAAAAACAAAGCTGAAACTTGAACTTCTTTCACTTACGATTCAGCAGATTATCATCATCACACCCTAGTATTCTCTCTCCATGTTGTCCATGGTTCACGCCCACTAACCAGCTGGTTTAGGAAAAACCTTTCTCTAAAAAATTTCAGCAGAACTGGCATGTTAATGTTTAAAAAATCTAGTTATGATGAACCTTCATCTATAAGAAGGAAAAAACCCCAAAACAACACTGCTGAGAAAGAGACAACATTTAAATAAAATTTCTTAGGGATTATTATAAGCCTAGTTTATCTGTTTTAGTGTTGAGCACAGATACATTTTATATCTCACTCATATCTTGACAGTAAAATAATTTCTAACTTTACTAAGTCCGTCACTGGTGTTAAGCAGGCTGCAGTTTTTTGTTGCTCATAGAATGAGAAATAAATGGTTTGGAACTTCATTTCCTTTCATCAGAGCTGAGGGCCAGACTCACCTAGCCAAGGGCAGGGTGAGGGTTGTGTCAACACAGAAAACTCAGAAATTGTTGCTGCCATAACAAAAGCTTTGACGGCACCATTTCCAACTGACAGCAGAGAACAGAATGCATTTTCAAGCTACTATTACTCTCAGAAAAAAAGCTCTATTGAAACTTGCAGAGGCAGCTGACAGGATTATTTTCCTGAAAATGTTTTCCCTGCCCACCTTCTGCTTCACATTTCTATCTAACATACTAGTGCAAACAGCAGATGAGGGCAGGTTGGTGGTGGGAGAGTGTCATGTGAATGGGATTGCATGAGAATCAAGGAGATTTGCTGTTCTTTGCAGGCTACTAGGAGTCCGTTCATGTTGCTTTTGCACCAGGTGCTCTAGAGGTATGCAGTGGAGAAGGAAGGTCTAAAGCATTCTGGAAAGAAAGTAAGAGAGTTGAAGTTGTAGATTTCCAGTCTGTGCATGTCAGCAATTCCTAGTGCTGTTATGAATTTAGTTGTAAGAAATCAAATTATATTAGGATTTGGATACAAGCCAGTAATGGAGGTACTAGTTGTAAAAAGGAGATTGGGAGAGTCTGTAAAGTATTTTGTTGATAAATCAGGATGGATGATCACAGAGTTACAGACTAGTATCTGTCATAGGATAGCTGAAAACTTCAGAAGGTCCCCTCTCATGTCTCTTTATTCATATTTCTGTGCCGTTACCATAATAATGTTATTGTACCCTGATATATGTTTAATTAATTTCTGTTTGGGTCAAGGAGGGAAAACACTGTTGCCAGACACACGGTAACTGAATCTGACAGAAATTGATAATGCTGATATAAGTTATTAATATTGCTTCTGATTTTAAGATTAATAAAACCTAATTTTTACTATGTTAACATTTTTTCTTTGGATATTATGGTTACATTCTTTACTCCAGGAACTGCAATCAGACTGAATCAGGAAATGCTAGCAAAAAAGTGCTTTTTTAGTCTATATTCATCATATGGCAGCAGAATAAGGAACAAAACTCACAACTATGGAACATGTTGCCCAGAGAGGTGGTAGAAGTCCCATCCCTAGAAACATTCAAGGTCAGGTTGGATGGGGCTCTGAGCAACCTGATTTATTTGAAGATGTTCTTGCACAATGTAGGGGGGTTGGACTAAATGGCCTTTAAAGGTCCCTTCCAACCTAAACCATTCTATAATTCTATGATTCTAACTAAGCCTTTTGGGTCTTACTGAATTGTGCTTCTAAATTTAGGCCTCCAGGTATTTGCTCAAATGCAGAAATCTAGAACAGTGCAATGACCATGAATAATGTTTCAGTTACTAAAGTTTATCTCTTTTCTTGCAGGTTAAGAAGCTTTGGATAAATGCCTAATAAAGCTGCTGTCTAGCTGCTAGACACATTTCTTTCTACCTTTTGGAGCTGCTTTTATGACATACACTTGAAGACAGGATCTCTGCTGTAGTTTAGCTGCAATCACATTTATCCAAATAATGTGTAACATACTTATACAAAGCTTCTCTCTCTCTCAACTTATAGCGCTGTGTTTGCAAATATTCCCATAAGGACTTTTTAGATTGAGGCTATATCACAGTTTTTTTGACTGTGAATGCAAACTTTATTGGCTTTTTAGACTATTTAATTTTTTTTTTCATGTAGTATGTAACAATTTAAAGTTCCTGAACTACCATACTACTTACTGTTAATATTATAAACAGCAAAGAACATGCATTTCACTCATACACTTGTCCTAAAGGCACTTGTCATAAAGGTAACTTTATTCTCCAAGTTACTGCAAGAAGTACTGATTCTGTTTCCTTAAAGGAAAAAAAGAAAAGTTAGAAATCAAACCTCATTTCCATAAACATATCTCCCTTTATGTTCCAAAGGCATTTAAATCTATTTTTTTAATCAGCCCGATTCCAGTCATGTAATATTAACTGAAAAGAACCAATAGATTAATTATTGAAAATATGCAACATGAGTATAATTTTTTCATTTCCTGTTAATTCAATCCAATTTCTGTACTGTAATATTACTATGGAAAAAACTTAAAAATTAATACATTCAGGAAAAGAGAAATAATAAGAGAAATAAAAAATAATTAATAAGAGAAATAAAACTCAAGAATAACTTGCATAATTTGGGACTTATTGTTTGCATCAAAAGACTTGCAATTATTTTACTAATGAGCATGTGTTTCCATCAGGCATTAACTCATGCTACATGTCAGCTGGAATATTTGCTTTCCAAAATCAATTGCTTTCTTGCTTTCTTCAAAAAGGGATTGCATAGTCAGGTAGTGCATATCAGCTAGACAAACCATGCTTAACCTATGCTGTGCTGCGAAGCAGTAGACAGAGCTGGGAGCACCTCTCCCAACTGGTTGAATGAACCTGACTGCCACTGGCTGAGGAGCCAAGTCTGTGTTCTCTAACATGAAAGGTGTGTCTTAATGACCATCATTTAGCCTATTTCAAACCTGGAATACAGAACTTTCTTCAGAGTTAATTAATAGATGCTGTGGTTCAATGTGGTGGGCTTTATTCCTTTATTTGGGTGATTTCCATATCTGCTGTCTTTCTTATCTTTCTTATCTTTAAGTGCTTAAAATATTAATACTGAATATTTGTTGTCTTTTTTTTTATCCTGGAGTTCCTAGCTATTATTTGGAATTCAACCTCAAGTTTCCACAATAAAACAAGTACTCTAAAAGGCCCCCAAAAGCAAGCAAAAATAATAAAGAATATATATTACATTAAGCAGCTGACAGTGGAAATTCAAAGCTTTCTTCCTTGTATAAGGTTTTGTCTTCCTTGAAAATTGCTGAGCATTGTTACAAAGAGGTGAGCTCTCACTGGAGAAATTCAGAGTTCTTTCTACTGCTGTCCCCGCTTTCACTTCTACAGGCCAATCTCTGTAACATATAATCTATAATATATAGCCTATGAAATAATGTTTAGTTCTCAGTCTTTCTGAAAGTACATGATTTTGGAGGTGTCTTAATCCTAATCAGTCAGTATTTGTGTATATTCACAAATAGGGTAGACTTTATAACAGGCCATGATTCTTCTTCATTTCACAGACCTTACCATTCTACCGAACTAATTGGGAATTGAAGAAAACAACTTTATTGAGCATTAATCATCATTTGTTTCCTGTAGGAAGGTCTTCAAAGCTTTTTCTGGCACTGGAGTGATACTCTTGGTTCACAGCCAGAAGACTTGCTTTGGTTCTCTAGCTGTCCACTTAATATATGGAGAAAGTTTTTACCTGGTAAGCATAACTAATTTACAAGTGATAATAGCAGTCAGAAGTGGCCTGTCGGAACTTTGTTGAGGGAACAGTGGATGCGGTTAAAGAAAACTAATTTATTTTGCCTAATATATTGTACGAGTCTGTGTGCATGCCTGCATGGATGAGGCAGTGACAGAAGGATCTTGAAGCTTTAAGACGTAAAACATGGAAAATAACATCCATTTTATATTGCGGTGAGTCATGCATTTAATGGAGTAATGCCTGCTGATCTCTGTGTAATTTTGTACAAAATATGTGTAAGGGGAGTCATATTAAATACTTTCCTCATTCTTTTCTTTATTTCGTTACAATAAAAGTTTCACCTAATCACTAGCTGCTGCTAACAGCATTAGCAATTTAAGCTATCTGTATAATTTATTGGACAGACTTGTTTCTTTGGAACCACAACAATTATTGTCTATTGAAATCTTTTGGACAAGAATGGTATATTTATAACGTATACTTTAGATGTATGGATCTCATAACTTTCTGTTTAAACTTCCTGAGCTTATGAAGGTTTGCTCTTCTATAATAAAATTTTTGCACTGTTCAGAAATTAAGTCTGAAAGTGGAAAGGAAGCTTTCAGGATTCCTGTTCTTGACATGTAAAGAAAAGGTCCTGAATGGACTATATGGACATCCACATGTGAGGATTCTTCTCACATGAATTTGACTCTCTAAAATTTTGGTATTTAGTTTACACTTAAAATCTGGACTGGCTCCATGGTCAGAGGGTGAATTTTTCCCACCCTAGTGAAATGTCTGTTTTTCGTTATTGATCATGAAAGTAGCTTCAATGGTTAGTTATGATGTCTGTAATCAGACAATATGAACCAATATAATTATTATTTAATTATTTGATATAAATTAAATAATTACTTTCATCAGTATTTCATCAGAATACAGTATTGTTATAGGCCACACTTAAAATATTTTAAAATATGCAGAGAAGGGAATGGACTTGAAATTATCTGCAGGAAATGTAATCCTGGGATTTCTGGTTCATGAATCTTGACATGGAATAGAGCTAGTTACATAATAGTTCTTTAGACTGTTTTTCTGTGAAAGAAAAAAAGGGAAGAAAACAACCATATACTGCTGCCATCACAGCCATCTACTGTACACACTGTAACAGTTTCACTTCTGACAAGCAAACTAATTTAATCAGTTGTCCCAGGGGAAGCTTCTAGTGGCAAAGATAAGCTGCCAATTCCTACCTTCAGGTGACAAGAAAAGTCTATCTTGTCTTAATCCTCTACCTCATAGCATTATCTGTAGTTTAAGGAGCTCTCATGACATCTGACACAGTCAGTGGAGAAACGCAGTGAAATCAGGGACTGAATGGCATTGCAAGAGTTTGTAAGAGTAAATGGGAGTGACGGAGAACAATGTCACTCAGCCATGTTCTCTTTCTGCTGCAGTTGACTCATCAGTATCGGCACCTCCCTGTAAAGGGAATGATACTTTGGTGTTGGATCCGATTTGTAGGGTCCCAGCATATGTGTTTGAAATACACTTGCATTTTATTCTGAAATAGGCTAGAAATGAATATCATGTTTAAACTGGTTACGTTTGCTCCTTCAGTGAAACCTGAACTCAATTTCACATGAAAAAGGCAGGAGCTTTTCTAGCTCTACAGATAAGCTTTTGCAAAAATAACAAAACCCCAACAATTAAGATTTAACAGCTGCTCAAAAATCAGGCTGGAACAGTTCTTTTAATGGAGAGTGCAATGTACTCTGCAAGCACCATTGTCCCCATAGATTATGCACTATGTTACATGTTATTAGCATATCCTCCTCTCTGAGCATTCAAACAGATACAGACAACACAATTATTTTTGTGAGGTTTTCTGTGAGTGTCCTTCTAGACTTTTCTGTTCTGTTTTGTACCTTATTTTGTAGACATTGATCATGCAACTTTCTAATCTTTTGGTTAAATTTAAAACCCCTTCACATCCTGTATCTGAAACAAACAAAAAAACCCTACAGAAGGCCAGTGTGTGTTTCAGAAGATATGAAAAAAATCCACAGATCTTTGGATTTCAAGAAGTGAAACTAGATCTCACAAGAATTTAAAGTCAACTTTTCAACATTCTTATCTGGTTAGCTATAGCTCTTCAACACTATAGCACACTGAAGTTAGCTGCTTCTAAGTCTATCTCCTCTGGGAGGAAAAAAAGAAAGGTAGTCATCCAATACTCCTTCACAGAGAGCAGGAGGATGTGGAAGAAGACCATATGGTCTGAAAGGATTAATGGTAGTGTTATCATTCAACACAGATATCCTCAAGCAAGCTCCAGAGCAATAAATTATTAAATATAAAAATATAGCACCTGCTGCAGCAAAGCTAATGGTGCAAATCCTTTAAAAACAAGAACTACCCTGAGGTATAATTCATTAATATAATCTGCATCTAGAATTTTTAGTTTAATTCTTCAGAAGTCACAGATTGGGCAGCAAATGCATTGATTAAAGTAAAATGCTTTTACTTGTAAAAGGGATAGGCCTTGCCGTGATCCTGTAATGCTGGCAGTTCTCTGTTCATCTTTGTTCTGGCTGTGTGGCTTTAAATCAAGATAAAAAGCAACTCAACATGAAGGAAAATAAAAAGAAGGTCATTTAATCACCCTGTTAGCTTAAAATTATTATTGATTCCTGGAGGTGATGTCTAATTCTGCCAGAAAATCCATTTCAGTAATGATTACTGCCCTCTGCTTTATCTATTATCCTGGAGGTTATTAAAAGTGGGAGTCTCCAGGGAAGTATATAACTTTAGACCACTAATATAATATTTAATATGTTTTTAACAGAACAGAGCTTTAGATTGTGCCCTTTAACCTACAAGCGAATCGAGTAGACAGTTAGTAGAGTGTAGGTCTAATTATTATATATACTCCACTGGGATCTAGTCACACACTGCACGATAGATAAATATCAGCTGGGACAAGGGTGTATGGAACTCTTCATCACTCTAAATTGCCAGGTGCACACAGCTCTAGAAATAACATACTCAGAAAACTTACAGTACCCTTTTGAAATAGTTACTCAATTTGCTGTTCCACTTTACCGAATAATGTTCACATCCTATGACACTTGTATCAAGTTTTCCTCCTGGTTGCTTTTTCAAAATCACAATGATATAAACTAGCAACCGTGGGAATAAAGAATTGTCTACATACTGAAACATCTGTACTACAATTATGTATTCACAGATGTCTCTATGGAGCAGCCCATTCCACTAGATTACATAATTAAATGCACAATGAGGGCAACCCGATAAAATTCAAAGATTATCCAGTCAGAAAATTAGACTAGATCATCTAATCCAGTAATCTTTTGTGATCCTAATCTCTGTATATATGTGAATCTCCAACTATACAAAACAACAGGTAAGGTGACATATAAAATAACATTAAAATACATTATTTCGGTATTCCATGGACCACTTGGTGTTAATCTTTGAGCCTTTTTGAATCAAAGGACCAGTATTAACACAATTTTTATAGGTCATAGTGTGCTTATCTCATAATTTTCAAAACTGGAAAAATGGTATTATTTCATGGGTTGGTTGCAGATCTTTTTTCCATGGAGTTTTAGACCACCTTTAGTATGAATGTGGAGATTACAAACAGACTCTCTCACACATGGGCTATTGAAAATAAAAATATTTTGCCTTACTCTTGTTTGTTTGTTTGTTTCAAAATCCCAGAGAAACTTTTGAAAAAGTTATTTTAAAGAAAAGTGTTTAAAAAATAAATGACAGAACCTGATATCTGAAATTATTTCATCTGACAGTATTTACAATACAAAAATAGCTTAATAACAACTAAAACTATAGAGTAAAATTCATGACTGCCTCCTTACTTGTAAGGTGTAAGTACCTTCACAATGCAAACAATAAAATAAATCATTACTTTATGATCTGCCATAACCAAGAGATTCTGTAAATCATATCAATGATATAGCATATAATATGACCAGATGTCCAGAATCAATTAATGGAACAAAAAAGTAACAGCAAGTTGTAGTACCAACCTACAGCAGATATTTTAGACATTACAGAGCATGGGGCACAACTACTTTTCATTCTCTGGTGTGCACTCCCAATGGCCTCACAAGAATGATAATAATAGCTACCTGTTACATATTTTCTGGCATTTTCTGATGGCAATAAATATTTTTGTTTTTATTTCACCCAGACAAAACACATGGAAGATTACTGTGGTAGTTTTACTTGGCTAGCACTTGGTTAGCTGCCAAACACAGCCTCTTGTTCTCTCCCACTTTCCCCACAGGGAACAGGGGAGAGAATTGGAGG
>NW_010298852.1:24511-79560 GCF_000700745.2 Antrostomus carolinensis | reverse complement strand
TGTTACCGTGAAGCGATTTGTCACTCATTTGTTTAATCCAACGTGTGAGGTACTTCACAAAAAACCCCAACCCCCCCCCCATATAAACTGGTCCCGTGAGTTTTGCTGTGGAAAATACAACTTTTATTCTTTCGTTTTCTGCTTTGCTTCCCCTTTGACGGTGTTTTTTAGCACTGGAGAAGGAATTTTCCCTGGGGAGAGTTCAGCTGGAGTAATGAGTCCAGCTTTGCAGGTAATGTTCAGAAAGGAGATGAGTGAAATGAATGTAAATGAGTGGAGGGGGAAATTGCTGTTACAAGTACGTGCCATCATCCTGTAGACAGTTATCTTGCCTTTTTCTGGCTTAATTTTATTGATATTATTTAAGAACAATTATAATCTATCCTAAAGCAGGTTACAAATTAACAAAATAAGCTTTTTCTGAAAGTGACTGCAAACTTCCCCCAAGTCTGTCACCTGCAGAGCTGGAAATAAAATCCTGATGGACTCTGAAGGATTCTGGATTGTGAGACTTGTGTTAGTAGTTACAGTGTCTCAGTTGAAGTTTGCTGTTTATGAGGATTCCTTCTGCCCTGGTTCTGCCTTTAAGTCATATACTTAAGTCCTATACCTTATAATGTAATTAGTAGGAGTAGTTACCCAAATTGATACACTCTATTACAGTTTAGAAGCATTTGGTGTTTTGTGAACTGGTATTTATGCTTTAGTCCCAGCCTGAAGTCAAATTTTTGGAAGTCAAAATTGAGGTAAGTATCTATGAAAAATTTGTGAGGTTTAGGTTTTCTTGCTAGAAGCTGTTAATTATTAACAAGGCGGTGTTCTTAGTTAGCATTTTTTACTTATGGTTTTACAAGAGTGTAACTTATGTTATTTTCATTTCTAATGCAGGAAATCAGTTCAAGAAGATGAAGCCTAATAAAGGAAAGATGTGCACTAGGGAGAGAGACTTTGTGTACAAATTCAGTGCTGGAAATCAGCATTTAGTGCTTACTGTGCCTCTCAGATTCCCTGTGCAAGAGAATATTAGTCATTTGCATGGACGTCTAATGCTTCTGCACAATCTGCCATGCTTTATAGAAAATGGTAAGAATTGATTTCTTAAATTAGTGTCATGTATCCATGTTTGTAAGTATCTTACAACCTGCTTTAAGAAACCCAAAGAATGGTATTTACTAGAACAGTCTTTAAAAAACTGTTTTTAAAACAGAAGAACATTAGTCAGTACTAGCAAGTAAGGTGTCAAGTAAAAGGTTTTAAGAAAAACTTTCTTTGTATGTTTCCTGGATGTTTAATGATATTTCCACTGTCGTGATTTGTTGATGGATCATTCTCTTCTTGTTATAACAGACCTGAGGCAATCTCTTAATAAATTCATAGAAGAGGAAACTATAAAAGATTATGATAGAGAAGCTGAAATGGCTCTGGATGCAGTGAAATCAGGAAAAGTAGATATAAACCAGCTGGCAGATACTTGGGCTAAAGCTTATAAAGAGGTAAGATTAAGGCTGAAAACTTAATATTCAGGACTTGCTTTGTGAGAGTGTGTGTGCACAGACAGGCAGAATCACAACTGTGAAGGTGCAAAATGGCATTGAAATTCACTTTTACTGATAATTTCTTAAAATACTTCTCTTTTTATCTGAAAGTGATTATTAGGTCTTTATCCTACAAGTTCTCAGTCAGGTTTTTTCCTGAGTTTAGTAGAGTCAAAAGATAAAAAATTGAGAGGTAAATAGCTAATGATATTCAAACAAAAGTAGACCTAAGGGTTACAGTGTGTTAAAATCAAAGCAAGAGATACTACTCCTATCCTGAATTGCAGAAATACCAGTGAAGGCTCCAAAGAGAAAGTGTAGAGATGGGAGAGACTTTTCAGCTCATTTTCCGAGTTCTACATTATTTGGTGATGATGAGGCTTTAGCTGGAGTAATGTGCCCAGTTTTGCATGTGATCTTCAAAACAGAGGAATGTAAAAGAACTGGCAGAGTTCTAGCAAGGAGAGAACCACTGACAAACTGCAGCCTTTGAGAAAAGGGTTATAGGAATTGAATTTGCTTATCATGGAATATAGATGAATGTTGTGAAAAATTCCAAAACATATGTTTGTTATAAAGACAATTGGAAGCAAATCATCTGCTTTAATGAACATTAACAAAATGAAATGAGCTTAACTTTTAAAAAGGAAAAATCTGTGTTGGGTGAGCATGTGAATGTGATAAAACATTGGAGGAGTTTACAGTATTCTGTTCTAGCGGTTTCTATGAATAGGTTTGCCTGAGTGCAGAGGTTAGGATTAGATAATCTGATATTTCTAACCTGTACTTCAATGATACAATCTGAATTCATCAGCTGAATCTGGTGCAAATGACTGCAAATGTAAGGAGTAGCTCAGAATAAAGGCGCTTGTGAAACTGCCATCTTTGGGCCATTCTTTGTTCAGTAAAAATTGCTTTCCTTAAATCAGTGTTGTTGATCAAATTCTAGTGACATCAGAGGTTAGTCATCCTTTCTAGCAAAACATTTTTGTTTGTACAGCTGGTGTTTTGGATCCTATCTAAAATTCATCAATTGCAGATATTGTTCTAGATATTATTGTTCTTTCCAAGTTGGTGATGGCTGAAAATAGCCAATTCATCACTGTAGTCAAAACCTTGATGTTTCTGCTGTTAGTTGCTTTAAAAGAGAAATATTCTGGGAAGGGAGAAAATGTTAAAGCTAAAGCAGAATACAAAAAGCTCAAATAAGGAAAGAAAATTCATGTATGTTGAAGGTTGTGCAACAGTGTGTGTGCCCAGTTGGTTTTGCCCCACCATTTTGAGGGATCCTTGTATGTCCTAAAAGGTACCATATGCTTTAAAATACCTTATAATTTTTAGACAACGTTAGAACATGCAAAACCTGAAGAAACCAGCTGGGATGAAGATTTTGCTGATGTTTATCATGATCTGATACATTCTCCAGCTTCTGAAATGCTGTTAAACCTGGAACACAATTATTTTGTTAGTATCTCAGAATTAATAAGTGAGAGAGATGTGGAATTGAAAAAACTACGGGAAAGGTATTCCTTTTGTTTTTTCCTATCTCATTGAATAGGGGTGCATGCCACTGGGTGTATACAACTCGTAGGACAATGTGTGCCAGCTTGTGCTTGTCTGTGTATTTTAGTTTTATGTTTCCCTCTTTAAAGTCATATAATACTTAGATTATATTGTTAGGGTCAGCTATTTTCTATTCTCCTGAGTCGCTGAAAATACTAAAAACTAAGGCCATTAAAGTAATATAAGGTTAGATTTGTGTTGTTCTATCCATGTTGTAAGTGGTATAGCAACATAGAGTGCTTAGGGTATCTATAAAATAAAGTATGTGTATGTACCATGTTTTGCCTTTGTTGTGATGTAATTTAAATGAAAAATTGGAAGTTCTGTGGGGTGAAGTTCCAAGGGCCACCAGGATGATCCGAGGGCTGGAGCACCTCTCCTATGAAGACAGGCTGAGAGAGTTGGGGCTGTTCAGCCTGGGGAAGAGAAGTCTCTGAGGAGATCTTATAGCGGCCTTCCAGTACCTGAAGGGGGCCTACAAGAAAGCTGGGGAAGGACTTTTCATAAGGGCAGTTAATGACAAAACAAGGGGAAATGGGTTTAAACTGAAAGAGGGCAGGTTTAGATTAGATATTAGGAAGAAGTTCTTCACTGTGAGGGTGGTCAGACACTGGAACAGGTTACCCAGAGAAGCTGTGGATGCCCCCTCCCTGGAAGTGTCCAAGGCCAGGCTGGATGAGGCTTTGAGCAACCTGGTCTAGTGGAAGGTGTCCCCGCTGATGGCAGGGGGGGGGGAAGGAGATGATCTTTAAGGTCCCTTCCAACCCAAACCATTCTATGACTCTGTGAAAAGATGAGCAAAAGACTTGAACCAACTTTAAATCAGAAACAGTTGAAATTTTGGAAAGTCTGTGTGAGATCCCGAGTTCCTGAATAAACTTGAGTAGCTGCAGGTAGCTGCTTTGCCCACAAGAGGGAACACGTACAATGCAGAGTTTTGTTTTTCTTTTTGAGGCTAAACAGGTTAAGGAAAATGAATGCACAGAAATATAGAAATAGTGTAGATCCTAAATACTGGGGATGCTTGTGGGATGCCAGAATATTCCAAGTATGTTTTAGCATCCTGAGTGGCAGAATTCCTCTTGAGTTGTTTTTGTTTAAGCTCACATTATGCAATGCGTACCTGTGTATATAGCTTCTTCTAGACTGAATCTTTTGTATCTCTAATTTGGGGATAAATGTTGCCAATAACATGTTAGCAAAACGTTTTGATGCTTATTGACTCTTCTGAAGTATGTGTCTAGAAGAAAGAGCACTTAGTCCTGCGAGCAGTAATGTTTTAGAGCTCCAGTGTGATATAGCTGTGTATTGTTTCCAGTGGAAGTTATCATATCTATTTGTCATAATCAAGAAACTCCATATGTCAGTGGCAGCTGACACTGTCCCAGATGAGAGTAGGTGCTGTTCTGTTTACACGGGAGCTGACCCCCGACTCCAATTTGTTTTGTGGCTACTCATTGCTAAATCTGTGCTAGTGTAAATCGATTCTGTGCTGAAGAAGGGGCTGAATGTGAAAGACTAAGCCGGGGTTAGGAAGACTAAGGGGGCATGAGGTATTGGATGAACTGATGATGGCAGGGCAGCCCTTCAACTCCAGGTCCCCTTGTTGAATGTAGTGTGAGCTGGAAGCTCATCTGACTATTAAAAAATAGGTGTGTTTAACCTGCTTCCTGGTCACCTGTCTGCATCATCTGTGGTTGGAGCAGGAGGAAAACAAGGGACAAAGAAAGCTGAACAACCAAAAGAGGTGCTTATTTAGCCTGATTAAGCCTAGCTATCAGCAGGGGGACTGGACTAGATGATCTTTCGAGGTCCCTTCCAATCCCTAACATTCTGTGAAAGTAGGTCCATTTCAGAAACTCTTCAAATGATAAGGATAGTGAAGTGCTGTATTAGAGTATCTGGACATACTGTTGTACCTTCTTCTGAAAATCTATGAGAGCAGACTTTAAATGTATGAATTCCAATTCCAAAGTGAGCAGATGGACAAAGTACTGCATGATGTATCTTTCAGCTGTGTGTTCAGCTCTATCTCTGCTTGGGATGAGCATTGACCAGCTGAATGATACAGCTGATCATTGTGTCAGCAACTGTATCGACAAAAATGGGTGTTCTTCTGCCACTTTTCTGAAAGCGTTGCTTGTTGTAAATCTATGTTTGCTTCTTTTTCAGACAAGGAGCTGAAATGGATAAGGTGATGCAGGAGCTAGGGAAATCACTAACAGACCAAGATGTAAATTCCTTAGCAGCTCAGCATTTTGAATCTCAGCAGGTAAACTAAATTCAGTGAACTAGAATAATACATCATGCAAATAATTGTCTTAAAGAAAACCCAAAACACTGATATTATCACTGTCTTGTCAGGATTTGGAGAACAAATGGACCAATGAGTTAAAACAGTCTACTGCTATCCAGAAGCAGGAATATCAGGAATGGGTGATAAAGCTTCATCAGGACCTAAAGAATCCCAACAATAGCTCAATCAGGTATTTAATTCCTCTGTGATGCTTACTTCCATCTGTAATAGTTCAAAGGACTTGCTTTTATATAATCTTTATTTCAAATTAGCCATTTAACTAGGATAATCAAAGAAAATCAAAGGCAAATAAACAATCATAATTAAATATTTATATTTTTAGGAGTTTCTTCAGTGTTTAATGTTATAACCTTTCTGTACCAGAAGGTGTTCTAATGCACTGAACTCCAACGTGTGCTGACTGGAGTTTCCTCCTATTTTGCCTTTATTTACAATGTCTGTCTTAAACGCTGTTTCACAAGGCTCTCTGTTACCACTTAATGGTGTTCTGCAGAATAATTGCAGCTTAATAAATGGTAAGTGGTAAATGGTAAGAGCCTGTCTGAGTAGATTTAGGTGGATGCAGTGAGGAATTTATGGGAAATACAACATCTTTGAACAAAGTGGATGCAGTGGTAAGAAGAGACAGGCATGGATATGAAATAACGCATCAAATACTTCATCGCTTTTTCTTAAGTGTTTCCTTTTGGGATAAGGAAGCTGAGTGTATGGAACACGAGGGAAGAGAGAGGAGGGGAAATATATTGGAAGCTGGTGCTGTATATTTAGATCTCTCACTACTTTCCTCAGGATTTTCTTGTCTGTGAATTTGTTTTGGAAGTCTTTTGCAGTTCTCAAGTTGGTCTGGAGAATGGCCTAGAACTGCATAGCTCACAAGCAAGCAGGCCTCTTTCTAACCTAGTGACCAGGTAAAACACTGCAGTAGAGACAGTCTGCTCAAGCTCTGAGACCAATCCTAAAATATTTTTACACAGAACTTTCATGTTAGCTTTGTTAATTATTTCCATGAGGCTTTAAAGACAGTGAAATTAACCTCTTCCCATGTTCTGGCCTTCTACTGCTGTAAAATAAGACCAAAGTGAAGTTGCTTAGAGCTGAAAGCTGGAAGAAATGGACTGCTAGAGGTCAGAGGCAAAGACCTCTGAGAGGGAGTGAGGATGTTTTGGCATCATAATTGTGGACACTTATAACAGATGGGAAGTGACTGTGTCTTCTCTCTGCTTGCGTTGAGTCCTGAAAACTATGGGTCCCTAATGCATTTTAAAGTAATGCACAGGAAGTCTATAGAACAGCAACTAGAAGCATGAAGAGAGACAGAGACAAAAATGTGTTACACATGTATAGAGACATAAGAGATATCTATATGCACACACACATGTATATTTATGCATCTAGTTGCTTATATGTGTATGTATATATACTTACTAATGGTGTGTCTTAATTCCACCTCATCCATCACTAGGCATTTGCAATTAGTGGAATTGCTCGCAAGTTTATAAAACAGTCCTTTATGAAACACCTTTGAAGATGAGGCACTTTGAAAACAATGAGAAATTTTTTATTAATGCAGAAACAAATTTGGGAGATGTTCATGTTCTTTCATGTAGCAGAAGCAGTTCTTATTATATCACTTACTACCAGACAGTTGAGTTTAGGAAAAAAAATTAAACTGATAGCTGAAATCTTTCTTGCTAGTTTAAACACTGTGTAGCATTTGATTTGGCTTTTTCTAACCTCCCATTTTGTGGGGGGCAGGGAAAGAAACATTTTATCTAGCAACTTGATCAGTAAGGTTTTGGCTATTATAAATAGACTGAGAAGAATTCTTCCCTTCTTTCCCCCCCCTCTCCCCCCCTTGTATTCCTGTGTTCTTACTATGTTATAACTAGGTATTGTGACTTATTTTTATTTCTCAGTCTCAGGGTGTTTTACAAATGAGCTAGGTAATGTAAATCTAACAGTGGAGTCTTACTCTTCCTGCTGGTATGTACCTGGAGTATCGCATGCCAGAAGGGCAAAACCCCAGATGAGAGAAGTTCGTTCAAATAGGTTTAGTCTCTTGGTTTCCACAGACTAGCTGAGAAAACTTTGGATAGCTTTCACAAAATATTGCTGGTCTTGGATGAAAATTGGGATAAACTTTTCAGTACATTTGTCATTATTTTAGTGATGAAATTAAGGTTCAGCCCAGCCAACTGAGAGAATCTGGAGAAGGAAATGGAAGAATTTATGAAGAGCAAAGGCTGTTAGAAGAAAGTTTTACTATTCACTTGGGTAAGTAAAGCAAACTGACACCAAACCCAAACATAATAATAGATGCTAGTAAATGATGTATCTGAGCTATGTATTATTTACAGTATGTAACTGTCAGTGTATGTAATATATACAGTTTGTAATTGCTTTGTATTTGTTCTTTACATATGTAAGAGAAGTACAGCGTGGTATAAAATGTATCAAACAGTATCCACCTACCCAAAATATACTTAAGGGAAAACATTCTAGAAGCAAGTTTTTTGCACTCTAGCAAGATGACAAGTGTAGAAAAGCACACTAACATCACTAACATAGTGGTTAAAAACTGTATTTTAACTTTTCTTATGTTTGGTAAGAAAACATGAGTATTAAATTCAATTCCCATGATAAATTAGTAGAAAAAAAGATGCTTAAAATTTTTACCTTTTGTTTATGCATTAGAGACTTCTTGTGCTGTCAGTTTTGACTGCGTTCATATTTCATACATAGCTTTAAAATAGAGAACAAGGCTTATTTCAGATATATATAAGCCTTGCTTTGTGACAGTATGTGAAAATACTGCCTTTTTCCTCTTAGTTTGTAAATTGCTATGTATGTAAAACTGACTATATGGTTAAGAACTTTCTTTGAGTGTTATTGATTACATTTCCCTTATAGATGTCCTTCACAAAACATAGGGAAGCACTTTGATCCCTTACATTTTAATAACACTCCTGAGTTTCCTCTTTTACTGTATGTATTAAAATAATTTGTTCTTTACAGGAGCTCAGTTGAAGACCATGCATAACTTGAGGTTACTGAGAGCTGATATGCTGGATTTCTGTAAGCATAAGCGTAATCATCGAAGTGGAGTAAAACTTCACAGGCTTCAAACTGCGATGTCGCTCTATTCAGCTTCTCTCTGTGGCCTGGTTTTATTGGTAGATAACCGTATCAGTTCATATAGTGGCATCAAAAGAGGTGAGTCCTCTAACGGGGAATATTGTGTCACAAATGTGACTTAAAAACTTGCTGTCTCTCACAAAAAAAATATATTCCATGTAAAATTAAAATTCCCTGGAACGCTGCTGTTCTGGACATGGTGTTGCAAAAGGGTGACACATGCAGAAAGAGATGTGAGTAAGGATGGAGGACAGAGTTGTGCTCTGATATGCTGTTGTCTCTCTCACCTCTTTCCTAGGTTTTGTGTTTGAGTAAGGAATGTGTTAGTGTTGATTTCCCTGCCTTAGACTGAATTAGTATCAGTGGGAGCTCCTAAGTCTCCAGTGTCAGCTTAGCCTACTGAAATCTGTTTGCAAAGATGAACATGAAATACGCTAAGATTTTAAATTGATAAGTACATGTATAAAAATACCCTGTGCTTTAGACATCTGCAGCACTGTGAATTCCATTTAAAATGAGCAATAGGGATATTACTTGCCCACTCCTGGAAAGCTTGATTAGTAGCCTTTTCAAGTGCACGTCTTTTGAGTTACTGCACACTGTGATGAAGGTGTCTCATTTGAAAGTTAACCAATGAAACGTGTTCATTCCTGTTCCAATTTTGGTCACTGCCTTTCTCTGAACCAGATGATTGACTTTCCCACCTTCCTTTTGAAGTTTAATACCAAAATACGTACTCTTGAAATGTCTTTTTGACTGGAGCAGCTAGTACTTGTCATTATTCTAGCATGCTGTTAAAAAATAGATTTTGGTTGATATTCTCTGAAAACAGTGTGGAATGAGGCTTGTAGCAAGAAGAAAAAGGAAGTATGCCAGTAAAAGTTGCAGTTGCATTTGTGCTGTTTATGGTTTCCAGGTTGCTTAATTCTGGCAGTATTACTTCATACTTGTACTCAATTTAAGTTACTTTTTTTTTTTTTTTAGTGCTTCAATATTTTAATTAATGACAAATAGAGAAAAATTTTTTTTATACTAAATCTTAGGTGATAAGAGAAGATGCATTTAAGTAAAACTGTTAAACACAAAATTGCATCTTCTAGCCACCAATTAGATCTTGCAGCCACAGTAGAGGGGAAAATAAGAGATTGTATCACAATCTGTAAAATATAATCCTCAACATTTTTTTTATCCCTTTGAGTTACAAAGGGACTTTGGTGAACTTAACTGTGGACACGTTCCACAGCTGTCTGCACCACCATTCTTTTTAAAAATGCTGAAGAAATCAATTTCTTGTGTCTCGGCTCCTCTGACCTAGTCAGATACATTGCTTTAAACAGTCCGTGAACCTCTGGTTTCACTGAGGCCCCAAACCACTGCAGGCGACAACGGATGTTGGAGCACATTTCTTCAAATCCACTCTGTGGTGAGAGTGGTACCTTCTGGCAGAAGAACAGTAGTAAACACCTTTGAGAGGAGACTTTGCTCTTAAACTATTAAAGCTGTTTGTTGCACGAGCACTAGCCAGAACCAATTCTCCTTCCTAAAAGACTTAATAAATATGCTAGGGGGTTGGAAGGTTCATAAAATTGCTATATAGAAGACCTTTAATACATTGATGCTGTTGCTTAAGTAGAGAGGTAGTGTCAGTCTAAATTTCTGGGTTACAAAAGTGCAGAAACAATTTTCTGCTTCTGTTTTAAAGTTGGGGGAAAATACAAACTTAATAGCCTTTATTTTGTGATAGGGTAGAAGCTCCCTCAAACCCCTGAGATTTTTCAAAGGGGGTTGGAGTAAATGAGCTTCGTGTGAGCACGCTCTTTGTCCAAACATTTCACATTTTTTTGAACAACACCAAACACTCAGCAAGCACTAAACAGAGATGGGCTCCAGTGACCTGCAACTTACTTGGTTGACCTTTAGTTTGTTTAGGAAGCACAGGAATGTGCCTCACTTAGTGTATTTTGTTTGTTCTGTTGCAACACTTTGTTGTTGTATCTTTTGTAAATGTTGTCCAAAAATGATCCCATTTGTCTCAAAGTTAAGGATGCATGCGAGATATTTGCAAGACTGAAAATGGTGACTCTAGTGTTTTCTGTATTTCTTACAATATGTAAATGGCAGCTAGCAAAATATACCTTTGAAACAGGGTTTAGACACATCTCTAGAAAACAACAGAGTTTGTTGTTTGTTTCTGTCCAAAAACAACTTTTGGACAGAAAGTTGAATTTATGTATGAATTTTCAACATGCTAATTTAATTCAGACAATTTTTTATAAGCTAGATGAATAATTTCTTTATATACTTCATGCATTGCTTAGCTAAAGTCTCTTATATTAGAGCTTTATAGAGCTACTGTGACTCAGGTTTTGAGTAGGTGTAGCACACTCAGGCAAACAATAACTAAAATTAAAGTTAATTTTAATTTCAACACAAGATATCTTTCATTTGTTTGTTTCAAAATGTCTTGAGACCTTGTTTTATCTTGATACACACAGAAGACACAATCTTTTGGAATATGAGCTGCTTCTTCCCTTGGTTTTGGACACCAGAATTTAATAAAGCCTTTTGAAGATAGATTTTGTGATGGAAACTTCAAGTAAAAAGATAAAATACATTAAGGTTTCTCTCTCTAGCCTGCCTGTTCCTGTCGCAGCCTGTTCACCGAAGTATATCGTGCTCTCCAGATAGGCACTCAGAGTACATTAAGAACTTTAAAGAGGATTAGAGCAGGTGCCTCAAAATGGGAAGTAAGTAGCAATTGCACAGTATAGTCCAGCTCCTTACTAATAGCTTGTTTTGGCTCCCATTGGCTTGCTTGGAGAGGCAGCTGGACATGAGGGTAAGGAGCTTAGAATACCAGTCTCAGAGGCAGTATGTTATGATCCTAATTATCAGTATAATACTTCCAAGTCTGACATAGTACTTGCTTATCAGGAAAAGGAACTTGCAGCTCTTTTCAACTGCTGAGACTTTTCTTTTGCTTTCAGATCTGTGTTTTGAGAACTAAAAGAAAAGAACTATAATTCCAGCTTTCCAGATACTGCTGATTAATGAAATTAATAACTCTCATTTTTCAAAACAAACTGGAATGCTGTTGTTGCTGTTGGAAGTATGTTATGTATGTTTTACTAAAGTATCACAGATTAAAGGACTGATAGTAATAACACTTAATTTTTTTAAGCACAATTACCTTTAATGCACATATATTATTGCTTTTAATTTTTTGGTCTGGGTGGTTTTGTTTGAAGAGCACTCAAGGTTGGGGGTTTTTTTTTCCCCCCTAAGCAATTAATTTATTTCAAAAAAATGTTTTGTCTTTGCCATAATTTTTTTTAGAATTTAAAGAGGAGTACAGCAAGGCTTTGTCTGATTTTGGGGGACAGATGCCTTTGTAACTGGCCTTGCTTGAACAGTAGAGCAGAATTATGTAACGTTACTAAGCACAGCCTTATGACGTAGATTTTAATCCTTCTTTTTTTTTTTCTCCTAGATTTTGCAACTGTTTGCCAAGAATGCACGGATTTCCATTTTCCAGGAATTCAAGAACAGCTTGAAATTGTCCAGAAGGTTGTACTTAAGGCCAGAGCACAGCGTAGCAGTAAGTCGAAAAGACATCATGGTCAGTGACAACCAAAATTACTTTCCTTGAAATAGCATAGTGGTCAGCTGAATGCTTGAGGTTACGGGCAAGTTAATGTCACTCTTCTGCAGTTACCTGATCTGTAAAATGCAACGTTCTAGTTTATCAATAAACTGTGAGAAGTCTGCCTGAGATTCTCTCTTCACACGTAGCATGTTTGCGTGATGTCTTTGCTGCCATAACAGACAAACCACACCAAAAAAACCCCAAAAAAGTCTTAAGTCCTTGGGTTCTGATCACACTTTAAAGCCTGGGAACTCTGTGGGGCTATTGTGCTTTCCTCTGCCATTTAAACTGCCTGTACCAACACAGGCTTTATCTGATTTGACTTTTTAATTTCAATTTAAATGTAAAGCTTTGAAAACTGCAGAAGAGGAGTTAAGACTTTTTCCCCTCTTTATAAGTGAGCACTAAAAACTGAATAATGAAGTGACTAAACGTGTATACTTTTTAGCACTGACCAAATCACTGTGAATGGTTTACTTTGCAGTTATATTTACAAATGGCTGTGAAATTTTCTGGCCACGTGGTGTTAAGGCAGTACTTGTACATGGTGAAATTCTGTTTTTCTTGCAGATAACTACTTATGTGTTTTAAATACATCAGTAATGAGAATAGAGAGTACCTAGAGAAACAAGTTTTCTTAGGAACCTGCATATTGCTGTAGTCCTGAGGAAAATACTGCAAGCTGTTTTTATACTATTGATTTATGTAAATCTCTCTAAAATTTTTCTTGTAATACTGGGAACAACTTTGTTGTAAAAAGTTACATTATTTAAAAAGCAATAGTAAGGTACTATGTAGTTGTGGGGGCAATTTGGAAAGTTTAGTGTTGTGTTTGAGAATATTATGGGGTTTTTTGTCTAATGAAGAGGTATTGTAGGACGAGTTAAAGCTAATGGTTTGAGATTGCTGTCTTCAATAGACACTGAACTGAAAGCTAAAACACTTCATATGTTCTTTTGGGGACTTTATGGTAACTTTATGGCAAAAATTCAAGCCAGATATTATCTCTGTACATCAAACTTTCATGCCAAAGGTTAATTAATAGATAAGTGTAATATTTGTGCTATGTATTTATATACAGAAAACAAAAGTGGTGGAATGGAAGATAAATTAAAGAATATTGAACGAAACCAGTCAAATATCTTGCCAGGTGAGTTCTGTTGCATTTTCCCCTCTTCTTAAAGCAAATTGTGTTTTATAGATGGCACATTTTTAGCTCTAAAGTCAGAACAAATTATAAACTAAACCCGAGTTGACCTCAATCAGAGAAGGATGTTCTTGTGGCTAAGGCAGAGAACTGGGTGTCAGAACATCTGGTTTCTATTCCCAGCTTTGCCACTGCATCATGTGACTTGGGGCAAATCACTTAAATTCTCTATGTCTAAAATTTATTTTCAGAATTTGAGAGTGAAAAAAAAAAAATCTCCGAGTATCTTGGGAAAAGTTGAAACTTAAATACTAGCAACTAATTTTATTTTTGAAAAATAATTATCTAGCTGTCACTGTTGTAATACAGTAAAGAATTTCAGAATGTGTTTTTTAACTTTGAGAATGTACAAATCTGTTCCTCTCAAGAAGGAAGTATCCTCCTTATATATTGTGATTTTTAGTAAGGAAAGCTTCTGTGGAGTTTGAAGATGAATACACAGTTGGAGGGGAAAGGAGTTAAATCCATACAACCCATGGTTGAATAAGAGGGCTTCTTAAAATTGCTTTCCTGAATTGCCTTAGATCTTGTTAGTGTAAGTGGGTTATAGATCAACTCAGGTCCTTAACAAGTAAATCTGAGTGAATCTTGCTGCAGTGGCTTGTGTATTGTTACCCGTAGGTAGTCACTGCTGGGGAGTACTACCTCCTTTAGCAGTTATCAGAAAGGAAAGCATGCCTGTTCTTCAGCTGTCCCAGCATAAAGGTAGTATCTTAACTTAAATGACCAGTGAAAATAGCTTTGAAGAAATCTGTTTATCTGCTGACTAAAACAGTAGGGGTATCGCATGCCTGCTTTTCTGTTGACTCTAGTATAGACTTCTGATCTCCAGCAGAAAGGTAAGGTGGAGAGACTTGTGTTTCACTGCCCCTTACTCTTTCTCTGCCTTTGATAAATAGATACCAAGACTAAAAATACCCCCAACAAGATGTCTTGGTAACTTTTTGAAAACAACTTTGTAACTAATCTTCCCATTTCATTACTATGAATTATTTTAAATTCTAATGGTCATTGTTACCTTTGTTTTCCAGTACATATCTCAGTTGTTACGTAACCCCCTATCTTTTTCCACAGAGCTTTTGCATCCTTTATTTTAACCCATCCATTTTTGGTGTTTCCGCCTCCCACATCTGTCTGCAATTCAGTGCTTACATTATATATTTTGAGTATTACTGTTCCTCTGTGTTTGTTTTTCTGTTTTGTGCTATATATAGGTTGTATCCGCCTGTTCTGGCACTGTTACGTCTTATTACACCAGGTGTCTGTGATGCCAGTGAAATCCATCAAAGCAGGGAAGTGAATGTAGAATGAATGTGAAACAATGACATACCAAGAGATTTTAAATCAATTGGTTTCTAACTTTTTTTTATCTCCTTATGTATGTGTTCTGATCTCTGTTGTATATTTGTATTTGCCTTTTGTCTTAGCTGACCCTATTCTTACGTTGCCTAACAGTTGTATTTCAGTACAGATCACTACCATGATATCGTGCCTTCTTGGTTTGTGTTATTCTCTAGGAGAATTCTACATCACACGCCATTCAAATCTTTCTGAAATTCATGTTGCTTTTCACCTCTGTGTGGATGATAATGTAAGATCTGGTAACATAACTGCTCGGGACCCTGCCATCATGGGACTCAGAAACATTCTCAAAGTTTGCTGCACACACGACATTACTACCATTAGTATTCCTCTCCTGTTGGTGCATGATATGTCAGAAGTAAGTAAATGTAAAGATTTTGGTTTCCTTTTATCTTCTGGGATGCAACAAAAGTGATTTTGCAAAGGGTATGTTTCATGCTGGTTTAAGCCAAATAGGACGGTTTATCCTATAGTCACGTGCTCCTGCCGCATCATTGTGCTGGGACCCATATCTGTATGGTGACCCAAATTAAGGAACTGAACCAGTTAAAAACATTTCAGCCAGCTGAATCACTTTGTTTTTTTGTTCCCACCTGGCATTTTGGACGCTTCACTTCCTTGATCCATCTCATTGCACAGTTGCACAAGTGTTAAGGAAAGATGGGGCGATGTGCCTGGAAGTCTTCTGGCAACAGCTCTTGCTTCAAAACTCTACCTTCAGAGTCGCTGATGCAATAGCAATACCAGATCCCCAGTTTTAATTGTTGCTAGTTAGAAAACCTTAGAACTACGTTTTATGAGCAGCAGAACTAGCAAAGCTTAGCTTAAAGTTCTGTATCCTTAAACACTGCCTCAGCCCTATGCAGCAGCAACCAAACTTCACCAAATTGCATCCTTAATTTCTGTCCCTGTTTCCTCTTTGAGTCCCCCACGTACCAGTTGGGCAAGAAGCAGCATATTGCTGAGACTCTTTGCAGATACAAGCGTGCTTACTTACTGTGCTGAGCTTTTGTATTCTCTTCTTCACTGGGACACTAATGTGTAGAGCTTGTCTCTTACTTAACTGTAACTTTTCAAAGTACATAATGACTTAATACCATTGACAACCTCTTTCCTTTCTCGCATCTGGCTCACAAGATACTAGCAGAGAAGAAAAGGGAGGGGGGAGGCAAGGAGAGAACCAGTGGAAAGGCAGTACAGCCACGTGCCTCACCTCCTTAGTAAGTGAAAAGTCTATAAACTTAGAGAAGTAAGATAATACTGCCATTACTGATACTCCTGCATGGATAATTACAGTCTGTTGTGGTTATTTTTAATGAACCTTTTGATTTTTCACTTGTAAATTTCAGTACAGCCTTTCCTTCTTTGAAAGTGCCTGACTCATAGCAAGACAAAGGCTCACCAGTAGATGACCTTTAACAGAGACATTTTTTAACAGAATTTGGTTGGAACACAGTGTAGAAGTAGCCCCCTTTTGGAAGATCAGCATCTATTATTGTGAAAGTGCAAGCAATGGAAAAGTTAAAAATGTCCAGTAATGAAGCTTCTAAAGGATATGCTTCCATACATGAAAGTAGACATTTAGGAAAAGATTATATAATTTCTGAAGTTTTTCATCTCTGATATCAAGACTTTTTTTTTGGGGGGAGGGGGAAAGAGGCACAAATGAAAGTAATCAACTTATAGGACAGCCTGGGTTACTCATGGGACCCAGTTACTGTATTTCGTAAATGTATTGACCTTTTTTCTTAATCAAGTTGTCATCATGACTATATTCTTTTTGTTTCTTTAAACCTTGTTAGTTCTAGCATTCATTTGCATATCTGTGTTTTAAAATATAAATAAAGCATAAGACCAAGTGTTCAACGTGCTTCGAAGGTGTGTTGTTCCTTGGAATAGAGTGAAACTGAAGAATTATCTTCTTGTCTAGTGCTGGATTCTTAAAAAGTCCTGGTAAAACAATTTACCTCTTCTATTAAATTTTCAGTCTTTGCAGAGTAAGCAGAAAGTGGCCTGTATGATAAGTGTATGTTTAGCCAAACTGCACTGTGTGAATTGCATTAGCAGCATTGCTTATTACAGTGCTTTGGAGCTGGCTGACCTCATTTGAAACACACACGTGTAACTTGTTGTTGAGGGAAAAGTGAATAATAACAGATTTCTGAAAATTAACCTGAACTTGGTGCCTTCAGCAGCCCCAGTTTTGAATCTGCATTTACCACCTCCATAAAAACATTTTTGTAAAGTGGTTAACCAGGAGCACAGCTGCAGGGATGTTTGCATGCTTCACTGTGACAGGCATTCAGCAAGAGTTTTCTCTGCTTTTTACAAAGATTTTCTTCTTTTGTGGATGGAAAAGTGGGGTTTATAACCTCACAGAAGTAATGAGTGTATCAATCTCAATGAAGCCATTGTATTACCTTATTATTGGACCTTCATATAAAGCTATTTTTTATTTTCCTATGGAAAAAAAAATAGGAGTTCTGCTTTCCTTAGTTTTTTCTTATGAGGAGAACAACAAAAACAGGTATCTCTGTGCTGATCATTAAGTTAAACGAAGGAAAGAAGCTGGGTTTGATACTTGAAAAAGGCAAAAGCAGACAAGTTGAAATTCAGGACAATTGAGGTATTACTGTCTGACTGTTCTGAATCCAATAGAAACTGAAATATAAACTGGGGAATGAAATGGCTCTAATGGCATGGCATCATTAAAAATGCTAGAGCTGGCACACTTCTTGGGAGTTCCAGTATAGGAGCCATTGCTGCTGTCCACGCCACAACACCAAGAGAAAAGCGACTCTTCAGGGATCTGGGGCAACTGTCTCTATTACCATAAGTTACTACAAAAATGTTTTGAAACAAAGTAGAAATGAAGGGAGCATAAGCTGTGTAAGAAATGTTTATGAACATGGTTTATGTATATAGAGAGATTATTGATGGGTATGTTAACCTCCAGTATTTCTCATCTGAGTGTCCTGCCTTTAAACGTATAGCTGCTCATATAGTTTTTAGGATTTGCGTAGATATACTTGGAGTAAGCATCTTGCTAATTCTTAACTTAATAAAATTATCCATTAAAATTTGGTTTGAAATCTTTGTCCAACAAGACGTTTATGGACTTCACTGTTTTCATTACCTGGTTAGGACGTGGTTCTGCGAAGGTGCAAGCCCTTAGCTTTATAAAAGCAGCAGCCCCAGGTAGCAATTCTGTCACAAATTTGTTTGATTAAAAAGGTTTGCAGCATATCTTTCTAACCAGTGAAGCTAGCCTTATTTTTTTCTTTAATAAGCAAGAGAAATCTTAATTTGATAACAAGTCATTGCATCCTAAGAAGGAGTGAGGTGTAGTATCTACTAGTGAACAAAACCAAAAGTCCCAGTTGTTTTGGGGGGGGTTTTTTTGTTTGTTTGAGTTTTTTTACTCGCTTGAATGCTATTAACCAAAATTCACTATAAGAGGTGGAGTGTTTGCTTTTGTTTGTTTCCTATCCCCTGCACTGTATTTTGAATTGGTACTTGGCCAATCCTTCATCACTTCCACAACCGTTACTTAGTTTGCATATGGAGAAAAATCCTGATAACGTGTCAAAATCATGAGAATGTACATTTTTAAAGATGGAATTAAATTGAATCACTACTGCATCATTTTCAGTTCTTGTGGCTTTCATGCAGTGACATTCTGGATTCAACCTGTTATTATCCTGAGTGCCCACAAGATTTAACATCTGTGTTGCTCTGAAATTATCCAAGGAATAATGTCACATCCTGCTGTTTCTATCAGTCCATTTAAGGCTTAGTTCCTTTTATTGATTACGCGAAGTACTCCTGAGTTGCCGTCAGAGCAACAGGACCTTTCTTTTTAGACACTTGTTTTTTACTAAGCCAAAACAGTGATCAAAACTATAAACACCTACATTCCAGAAGACTTAAAAATGGAGGAAAAAAGAATTGTCCAGCATTGTTCTGCCTGATTAATGTGTTGTACACTGTTGATGCAGTGATTTGCATCATGAAAGAAAGTTTTCTGAAAAGTCATTTATAGCTTATGCTGGTTTTTAATGTATTTTGGGGATGGCAGAGGATATTCCATCCTAAGTAGGAACCTTGGCTTTCAGTAGTTGTTTAGTGCAGCCATGTTCAGTATACTGTTTGTGTTATCAGTTGGCATTCTTAGATAACCTTGCTTCTCAAGTAACTTATTTTAAATCCTGAAACTAAGGTCTTTGGAAATGACAGATTGCCTGGTGTTTGGCATTGCAAAATAAGGGTTGGCTTTACTGAATAGAAAATTATGTAAAGTGTAAATTTGAAAAGGTACATAGAATGATAAATTTGTTTCTATGTCTGTGTTCCTGCGTTCAGACTAGAAGGTTCCCATTTTGAGGTTGAAGAGTACATCAGAACAAATAGGTACTGTTTTCTTTCTGAGAAGTGTTCACAGTGACAGTCTTTCTATCTCTGACTAGGAACATTCATCTTGATATAACTCGCTTTGTAGTGTACAACCAAAGAATGATTAATGTACTAAAGCATTTAGGCTGTTACTTAAATTATTTAGACCAGTGCTTGTAGCCATGCCTTAAGAGATCTTAAAGCTTTTCATAAAGTGTGCTTTTCATATCCCATCTTGCTATTTAACTTTAGGTAAGAATTTGCTATCTGTTTATATCTGAAACTCCTCCATCAGATGAAGATGGATTTTGTTTGTTCTAACTCTCAACATAAATGTGGCTTTAGGGGAGAAGGGCTTCTTCTCATTCCACTATTAGAGAGAAGGTTTTTACTGAAGGTGGTGGGTACACCAATGAACCTTAACCAGAATCATCAAGAGTAGCTAGGAATCATCAGTTACTGCTGCTAAGATGTGGTTGGGAGCTTGTCTTTGGCTAGCTGAAGCACAAATGTGACAGTTATCCATTGGATATTATACATTTTTCTGAAGCTCCACAGGGTAATTAAATAGACCCATTTCCAATTACATTAATAGAATTCTCAATATTATTCAACATCTCAACTTAAAAACTTATAGATTGTTCTGGTACTGGACTTTCCTCCCAATAAGCAGTTGTGGTGCTTCTGTGGTCACCTATAACGCATATACAACCTGACTAGAATATACTCTCAAAAACTGAATCCCTATTCATGGCCTGTAATGCTGCTTGAATACCTGATGGCAAAATGTGGTTCTATGGCAAAAATGTATTATTTTTAATAGCTTTGCTGTTACTTTTGTTGGTTAGATCCATTGGGCATTGAGGCTTTTCATTTATTGATTTTTAGGAAATGACCATTCCATGGTGCTTGAAGAGGGCAGAGCTTGTGTTCAAGTGCGTCAAAGGTATGTTAGTGAATGTTTCAGCTGCTGTTTGGGGGTTTTGTGTTGCATTTGGTGACATTCAGCATTAGCTCAGGCTCTATTTTCCCCAAAAAAGGTGTTTTTTGGTAATTTATCATTTGTTAAAACATACACTTATATTGTATTTTTAAAATTATTAACTGTCCTATCAGGAAATGGTTTCAGATACTTAGAATGGAGGCTAAAAATGTTTTGAAAGTATCTTTACAATTTAAGCATAGACAGTAGAAGAAAAAGCCCTTACTGCTGCTTTGAGCAACCTCTGAAGGAGGGCGAGACCTGGTGGTTCTCTACAGTATAATTTCCAGGGTCTCTTGTATTTTGATTACCTCAAACAATGGAGACTCCTCACGTTTTTCCAAAACTACTTTATCTGCTAATTCATCTCTTTGCTGCGAAGTCCTCACGACTCAACCTGGTTTTCTGTCTTTCCAAGTGGTATTATTTACTGTGTTCTTTTGTGTTGCACTTAAATACTTAAACTAGGCATTTAGAATATTTAAAATGTTAGTAGTGTTGATGTTCTTTCTACCACCTACTTGAGGAACCTCTTCTTTTTGTGACCTTTAGTAATTGACAACGGAGTATCATCCACATAGCCACTTCACAAAACAAGTATTTTTCTGCGTATTTTTGTTTGCCACTAGTGTGTTCCTGTGGACCTTGTAGTTCATTTGTAAGGAAATGCTAGCATAAAAATGCCATATCATAACTTGAGCAGTAAAGGAGTGCTGAGCTTTTTCCATGTAAGTCCAGGTAGTTTCTGGTGCTGCCAGGTTGTCAGTGTACTTTTGGCAGCGGGCTCATACTCATTCACATGGACGTGATCACATCAGAGCTAAAGGAAAGAGCTATTTCTCAATGAAAGCAAGCCATTGAAGGAACTCATAACGTGCATATTTGGAGAAACCTCTTGCTTCTGCTGGCCAGCACTTTGCTGTACAGTAGGACTGGTTATTCTGCTCTCTGAGGGTGTATTGATTTTCCCCATAACTCCTCATTAGATTTTCCAGTTAAAGCAGATTTCAGTCAGGAGATTGTCCAAGTCTGATTTAAACACTATTAATGACATCCCTAGTTAAGGCAGTTAAAGTCCTAATTGTATGTGGAAATTTCCTCACTGCTTGTTACCGGCGTAATTGACAGGGAAGATTGCGTAGGTCATGCATATGGTATGAATGCTCTGTTTTAGGTTTCATGATGGAAATGGCCTCATGGGATGGAGGAATTTCTCGGACTGTCCAATTCTTGGTACCACAGGTAGGTTAAGCCAAGTTCATACCTAATGTAGGAGACTGTTGGAGCAAGAAGTTAAATGTCAGCAGATCTAGTTTTGATTTCTTTGCTATGCCCTGCTCTTTTTTGTGAGCTTAAATCAATCACTATGATTTTGGTGCCTTGCCTGTAGAATAGGAATAAAAGGGGTTTATATTCTTTTGATATCCTGTAGTATCTTCTGAGGATGGTAAAATTTCCAACTGGGAAGTTCAGCTTTACGAATAGTGAATGCATCACCTTTGAAAAAGATATGTTTGTTATTATTTACTCTGAAGAGATGGGCTAACCTTGCATTACATAAGTTTATGCGTTTATTAGTCATATTATCTAACAATATGCTCTGAGTTCAGTCATGCTTCCACAAAGGCATTAATGACTCTAGGTATTTGAAGTTAATTGTAATTAATATTCTGAAATTATTTCATTTCGAGTTCTAGCTGATCTTCAGAAACAGGAAGTTTTCCAAAGGTGACTGGCACTAAGTTTTACTTGTTCTAAAAAGTGATACTGGAAGTAATATAATCAGAGGCAGGAAGGAAATAACATGTATTTCTGGACAAAGTAGTAGACAGCTGAGCAAGGAGGAAGCCAACAATAAACTAGTGAAGTTGAATCTTATTCTGGGATTCAGAGAGCAGGAGTCCTGTAGATAACAAACTGCACTGTCCTGCTTATGCTAAGCAAAAATAATCAATTACTGGAACAAGAACTGGACTGGAAACAGATATGTCACATAAATGTACAAACAGTATTTTCAGGTCAATCTTTTCCTTTTGATTTAATTAAATAGAATCATAACCCATAGTTTGAAAAAGATCTTGGTGGTCTTCTGAAAAACAGCAATTCTCTTAAATGTCAAGAAACAAAGTTGAGAAATTCTTCCAAACTACAACAAAAAGCCAGAGTTTACTGGTGTATTGTTTTAATTGTTTTTTTCCAGACAATTTCTGAGGAAATGTTTTACCAACTGAGTAATATGCTTCCACAAATCTTCAGAGTATCCTCTACGTTGACTCTGACCTCTAAGCACTGAATGTTTTGCAGCAATAAGATGTATCCTGTTGACAAAGGATGAGATTACAGAGATTCTGGACTGGAATGTCTCTTTTTCTGAGGGATGATGACCCTGAAGTGGTATTTGTTGAAATTTCAAGAATCATGTCGTCATAATAAAAGAACAAATGCTGTCTGTACTTCGGTGTTAGCAGTTGATTTTTGCCTCTTGCTTTCTGTTTCAGCAGAGTATTAATGTTGAATTCCTCATCTTTATATGAAGGATGCTCAGTGTAACTTACTGTATGTAATCTACAGAAATAGAAATTATTCTTGTACTTAAGTACTAGAGCTGTGGTAGGAATAGGATCTTCTGGGTGGGCTTCAGGTTGTTGAATTTAAAAAAAAAAACTTTCTAAATTTGCTCAGTGGTATTTAAAAAATTATGAACAATGTCAGGTGTCTCCTTAGAATAACTTTTGATGTAATTAGTCCCAATTGTCTTTCCAGGGTCACAGTGACCACAAAATAAAAAGTATTACTACCTCATTTTACTGTTACAAAATGACATATATGAACGAAGCATTTAACCTGCTGCATTTTGTAAATCACAGAAGTGTTTAAAAAACTACACACAACCTAAAATAATATCCCTTTGATAATAATTAGAAATTTTAATTATTATTTCTTCCTTTTTTTTTTAAGTATGTTAAATTTTTGCTTTATTTCAAGATTTCACATTGGCAGGTCTGTCACATGAACAACTTAATAGGAACACTATAGTGTTCTCAACTCTGTTGTACAGGTATATTTTGCTAGTTATTAATGTTTTATGACAAAACAATCTAATCAGAAATGCCAGGGAGTGAGCTCAAGATGCAGCTGTGAAGTTTCTTGGGACAAACTTGAATCCAGACAAGAAAACCCCAAAACCAAAAACTCCCCCACCTTCCTGCCTCCCCATGATGAGGGGCAGAAGGGAGCTTGGGAACTGCTTTTCCTTCATCTTGAGCAGTCAATCTTTTTGACCTCAGCTGTGGACCCAGGGTGGCTGGAAACAATCCTTCAGTGCAGAGACTGGCCGCAGGGAAAGTCCTGTCTGAAACGGGGATGCTCGGGGTTGCCAGAAGTGTCGGACTCACAGCGACACAACTGAGGTGGTGAAGGTCCCAGGTCGCTTTCTGAAGTCCACAGTTCCGTTATGTAGGGAGCATGGGGATCTTGGCAGAGGGGACTTTGAATCTGAAATCTCTTTCTATGTGTTGCTGAAATTCTGCGCTTGAAAACTGGAGATCCTGGAAGCCAACTAAAAGTCAAATTATTTTCTATTTTCATTGTGATTTAAAAAAAAAATATTATAATTTTAATTTCGTAAATGTGAAGATTGCAGAGCTACGTTCTGGGGAAACTGCATAATTTAAAATTCTCATGGAGAATCAAAGGAATATTAATCAGTTTGTGATGTTTATAAAGTCACTATGTAATTAATGAACTCTTCATCTTAGTATTTTTATGGAGTCCTGCAGGCTGTACAGAAACCATGTAAGTGATCCAGCAAACATCTATTGCTGAACTGTCAAATGCTTTCTTTTCCTCTGCCAGCAGCTTCTAAAGGAGAATCATACAAGTAATGTGACCTAATTTGGTGTTCTAGAAAGGAAGGATGTAAATTCATCTAAAGGAGCTGGATTAATCCTGTTAGAGCTCATTTTACATCGTTGGCCTTAAGCTGAAATCAAACTCTGGTCCCAGAAAAGCAAGTGCTCTAAGCACTATTCTGTTTGTGAAAGGTGCGGTAGCAGAAGTATTCCTTTTTATAAGTTGTGTGACTTATCTGTGTAGTGAAAAAGTTCTGTGTTCCATACTTGGTACTCTCTTTTCCCCCCCTAGTCAGTACATCTGCCAACAAGTAACCAGTGAATCTGGGTCAAGAGGGCTCTTAATAACATCCATTGTTCCCGCTTTTCATATCTATCCCCAAGGAAGTAGTGCTAACAGCAGGTTTTTAGCTGTCTTCATTGAAAAACAGAATTTAGAGCTGGGATAACCTAAACTGTGCTTTGTCTTTGATCTGTACCTGGCAGCTGCACAAAACGGTAAGCATACAGGCTGCAATTTATGGAGTAAAGCCACATGAGAAATCCTGTTTGGGTCATGAGAAGCTATTTGAGATTAAGAGGAAAATGACTCATTAGGCATGAGGTTTTCTATTTGTATATGCAGTGCAGCATTCCTTGGAAGGATGACACTATTTAATGCCTCGAAAATGTTGCATAAAATTGTATGCATAGCTTGTATTGAATAAATTGTTCTTGCCACTGAGAGAAATGAGGAACAAATGCCACTGTTCAGCTTTTTTAACCTGCTCATGGTGACCAGTATAAACTGCAGGTCCCCTTTACAGAGTCTGAAGTGAGGTTATCACAAGAAAAGACTCGTAGAGAGGCTCAGTTTGTCAAGGACATAGCTAATTGACCTTCAGCCTATTGTCTTCAGCCTGATCTAGCGGTTGGCAACTGTCCACAGCAGGGTGGTTGGAACTAGTGATCTTTGAGGTGCCTTCCAACCCAGACCGTTCCGTGAGTCTATGAATGATCTGTGTCTGCTTGCTTACATGATGGCTGATGACAAACGGGAGGAGAAGAATACAGAGAGCTGAGAAACAGAGTTACAGACCTCATACTGACCAGGCTGCTTTTACCCTGTTGTAATTCTAGAAATTTCACTGTTAGTAGGTGTCACTGCCTGGAGAGGCGAAAATCACATCGCAGGTCTTTCCCTCTGCAATAGGTCGCTCTGGAGAGTTATTGAAGCACAGCTGAAAGATGTAATTTTATAACTTTTCCTGTTGTACGAGAGATGAGTGAAGCCACAGAAGGTGATAATAGAGAGGGGGCTATAATTTAAAAGAGGAGATTATGACTGAGATTGAGTTCTAACCCAGTTCTGTTATTTCTGTGATCATAAAAATTGATCAGTTCATTTGATCTGTACCTCATTTTCCCTTGATTAGAGGAAAGTTTAATTTATGCTTGTGTAGTATTTTGAGCATTAGTTTTGCATTTACTCTTACTTTTTGCCTGTACCATATCCAAAAATATGGTGCTGTTCGCTGGTATACACACCAGGTCAGAAGTGTGAAGAGTTATCTGTCCTCTTGTATCTTTGCCTCATTGACGTATCGGGACAGATCATCGGTGCTGCGTAAAAATAAGTCTGTTGCTTCATACAGTATACTGGATGTGGTAGAAGTCATCAGCAACCACAGAATTGTGGTCCCATGGAGCCACAGAATTAGAAGAATATATTATTATGCACAAGTATAAACAACCTTATTTCTGGTTGTGCAAGTTGTTTATGCTGTAATAGCATTTAAACACTAAGTTGTACTTTTACTCAACATTTAGAAGCAAGTGGAACAAAGCAAATGTGCATCAGAAGGAGCAGCGCTCGGAGGCCAGCCACAGCAGGCATTGGAAGCAGGACAGTGATGAGCTGAGTACTCTGGTAGAACTTGAGAGAAAGAAGAGACTGCCTCCAGCAACAGCAGGGGATTCTGTACATGAGGGGGACCTTAGAAGAGCAGATTCTGTCCTGCTAATGGCTTAAGCTATTTGTTAGCAAAATTACTTTGGGGAAAATTACTTTGGAAAGCTGAACTAAACCCAGAAGGCAGGGAAGTCTCACAGTTACAGGTACCACGGTCAGTGGGTGGGATCAGTTCATCTGTCATAAACTGTGCTCCCCCACCTTGTGCTTGCTGGCAAAACGGGCACCAGGCAGCTCCCACCAGCTGAATAGGGTGATACCCCCTGATCAGCAAAGTCTGTAGCTTGAGAGCAGATGTGGCTTTAAGTCCTTTCAGAAAAGCAAAGTGAACTGTGGTGAGCATGCCAAGGAAGTGCTCAAGTGGGTGGGCTTTTATCTTAATTGGGGACTTTTATATGATGGCACATCACAGACAGCACATTTACCAGAGCATGTCTAGTGAAGACAACCTAACTGATAATCTGGCTGAGCTCAGACCTAGCCAGTTGCTGATATGCTTGTTGTTCTTGAAATGAGATGAATTTATAAATGCTCAGAAGCAGAGCATTTACATTCCTGGGAAAATTTACATTCCCATGCTTCAGTACCAAGCACTTCTATAGCTGCTTAATGGCTAAGCATAGGTGCCAGGCTCACAGCTTCTGAAGTAGGCATATAAATTACATCTTAATTCCTATTTGGAATGCACTAACTTCTTTTTTTTTTGCATGTGGTACAGACTGTTGTGGCGAATTTAGGCTACAGAGGAAAGCCTAGGAAGACTGTAAAGATTAGTTCCTGGAGTTCTGTGTAAAGAAAGGTGGTTCATGGTTCTTTATTTCCATTCCTACATCTGTCAGAATAACCTGGAAGGGGAGGAAATCAGTATTCAATCTTTCTAATAAAGGCTCCAAAAGATAAAAGCCAATGAAACTGATCAATGTAAGATGTGAAGTGAATCTTACAAGCTCTGCCTCATTGTATAAGCTGTCCCATGCAAAGTGCCATGTACAAAGTCCATTGCTTAGGAGAACCTACCAAGAGTGTCGTTACAGACAATGCTGCGTACAGCAGACGTAGAAGAATACAGCAGGAGCGACCCACCTCAGACCAGTGTCAGTGTACCCTGGGTAAGGAAAAAGGTGTTTAGTCTCTTGCCTGCGTCCTATTGAATAAGCACGAGGTAGGTGGCTGCTGACTGAGGAGGAGGAGAGAACCTCTACCAGTCTCCTGAGAGGCCATCCCTGTCATTAGGGCCATGGGAAGGCTGAGGAAGTGAATGACCTGCAGAGATGACAGCAGGTTCATGCGTTCACACAACAGCAGGCATCATGCCTGAAATAGCTGGGCTGAGTGGACAAGGACTGGAGGGCACCAACTAAGCCTGTCTCATAAGGGCATTAGGGGGTAAAGCATAAGGCAAGCAAACCGAGTGGAGGAATGCAGTGTAAAACAGCCCGGAGAAACTTCTTGTCAGTGAATGGTCAGCTCTTTTTTTGATGAATTTAATAATGCCTTTCAACCAGGAAAAACGTTGACTCCATTAACAATCTCTAGTGTGGCTGGGACAGAAGGAAGTTTGACAGTACAAGGAAGTCAGCTGGAACAGCAAGACAATTTAGACAAGGCCAAAGGACTGATGCAATTCTGCAGACCATGAAACATTCACTATATGCTTAAGAGAATATAGCAGAATGGACTGAGCAGGCCACAAAAAAGACTGCAGAAGTGGTAGAAGATAGTATAGAGTGGGATGGCAGGTGCAGCTTGGGGAAGATGAGATAGCTTTAGCAAGCAAGCTTCCTTTGGACACTTTCTTCCCACATGAAGTACTTTTTTTTCATTGGAAAATGCACTGTGGACTTAAGTACATGATGCATAGCTATTGTGTCACTGACCAGTTTCTCTACGTTCAGAAATGATATGCAATGGTGCTTTCAACCAGGCCTATGCAGGGCTGAGAAAAGGCTGAGAAGTTTCCTCCAGCAAGGATAATCATCAGTACCCATAGGGAAGGAGAAGCCACAGAATAAAACAAGGTTCTTGTGTCATGTTTGTAACACAGATGTATCAATATGAAGTATCTAGTATCAAATATTCTATGTAACATAGAAAATAGCCAAAAGTTAGCAGTGTTAAATCATAAAAGAACTCTGCATGGACTATCAGGTACTGATGTGCTACATCTGCACTCCTCAGAAGAGCCATGGTAGATACTGGCATGATGCAGTTCACAATGTCTGCTAAATCTTTATGCCAGTCACTGGGAATGCAGCAAAAGACACTGTTGTAGAAAAGACACTAACCTTGTGCAGTCCAGGGCCCAGAGGATGTGATCACAGAATCACAGAGTGTTGTGAGCTGGAAGGGACCCACAAGGATCATCGAGTCCAACTCTTGCCCCAGCATAGGACAATCCCAAGATTCAGACCATGTGTCTGTTAGTTTTGATTGTCTTCCTAGGGTTTATTTAGCAGTTACCTTTATTTAAGAGCCACCTTTCACTCTGCATTTTGCTGGTGTAAATTCAAAGTCTGATAAAGTTCACTGACTTACTCCAAAATTACACAGATGTAACCGAGAGCAGAATTTGGCCTTGTGTGCCCTTGCAAGGGTGCTAAGTTTGAAGACATACAGAGTAACACTGGCTAAATGACAACTGAAGGGGAATATGAAAACCATCTGCAAATATTTAAAGGGTGTAAAGATGAAAGAGGAGGCGGGTTTGTACTGTATGTTCCAAGAAGAGTTTTAACTTAACTAACAGGGATAAAACTGAGCAAAGAAAAATATTTAAGAATTAGAGAAGCAATATTTCTAAAAACATAGAAATCAATCTCGTAACGTACAAAAATTTCTCTGATAGTGGAGAGATATCCACTGTGCAATTTACAAAAAGGCAGGAGGATCCCGCTATGTGTTTGTGTTATAAAGTATTCTTAAGCTGCCTGGGAGATGGCAAGACAAGGCTTCATGTCTCCCTTTCTGATTGCTCAGCTGAAACAGATTGATTTCTCCCTCCTCCTGTTCCACCTTGGAGAAGCACATGTGTGACCATCTGGATCCAGACAGACACGGTTTGTTCCCACTTTAATATGTTGATCGGTTTTAAATCTGCACAAAGGAGTGTGCCATGGAGAAAAACTCTCCATTCCTTCAAGACATAGTTTCTGTGAAAGATAAAACCTTGGAGGAAGAAATCCTTTAGTTAAATTAATTCGGGTTTGGATAGGAGGTATGGAAAGTCCTATGCTACATGACATTGTCAGCTCTTTCCTAATGGGCATTGGTTCATTTATAACCGCCAGATATCATTGGAGCACCTTTGAGACCTAGTGGTTTCAACAGGGGTTCAAGGCCCTTGGCCCCCATGCAGGAATGGACCCTGTACATATAAATTTAGGAGTGTCTTGAACTGGGAAGTTACCAGAGTTGAAGCTGGTTTGGTTGCCTCCCAAAAGTCTTATTTTAAGTGCCTTAAACTGAACCATAACAGCTCCTGCCCGGCATAAATTATAATCCTCCAAAATGCTCTGTACTCACTCATGCAAGTCATTTATAGTGACTGTTTCAACTCTGGTCCAAAGAACATTTTAAATCCCAGCAGAAATAGCATCACTCCGCAAACAGGGGCCTGCTTCCTTCCGCCACTCCTCATGTGTGCAGCATCCACGTTATCAGTCTTCTGATGCCTGTTTCCGCAGCGGAAATCCTACCAGCGCAAGGCAGCCAAGCCTCCTTTTTTGAGAAATGAATCTTTCCTCGCTCGCCAATCAAAGGTGGAAATTGCAGTGGGTCAGTGACAGGGGCTTGGCCTCGAGCTTGATCAGCTACACAAGAGGATGTGAGTGCTTCTGTTGAGTAGTTGTTTGGAAACCGCTGCCTGACCACCAGTTGTTATCTTGGATATGTTTTTAGCCATTTCAGGCAATTCTCCCTGCCCATGGAAGTGGTTCTTTCTTTCAAGCAGTCCATAAATCATGGGCAAGTCTTGCAAGCTGATGTTGCTACATGCAAAATGGTACACACCACTCTTGCGTTGATAGCTAGTCCTGCTCAGCAATGTTTATGGAGCCTTCCTGTTAAGAAATATGAACTGTAGATAAAAATACGTTTTTGGCAATTGCTGCATCTTTCTGAGGTTTGCTTGATTTCGAAACCTTCAAAACATTCAGGGAAGTGCTGCCAAACAATGAGGGCTATTGTGCTTTCCTTGGTGCAGATGCTTTTTCTAGTGCCAATTTCTGCTGTTTTCAGTAGGTGGAATTTGCTGCGCAGATTGGGACACTGCGTCTTCAGTTCTGTCTGTAATAATGGACGTGCTCTAGAGTCCTCAAGAAAGGCAAAGTTTCCCCATAACACATTTCCTATTTGTAGTGTTTCTGAATTGCTTGGTAGCTGGCAGTTATCATGAGTCCTAACAGAGATGACATGTGCAGGCAAAGCTGAGTAATGGATGTAGCACTCATCACAGGGGTGTGAAAACTCTGGATGTTCAGCACATGACACACGAGTGACCACTGCAGTACCAAAGGCTCAGTTTTATGTTCTGATTACTGTAGCCTTACTGGCTCACTCTGAAGTACCCAACACCCAGGAAAGTCAAACTCCCTTTCTTTCAAATTATCTAGTCCTTTTAAAACTCCTGTCATTGCATTGAACAATTTGTTCTACTAAGTTGATTTAAAAATGGAAGGTCTCAAGTGATTGGATGGTATACGGTTGACAGTTGCACAGAAGACGGGCAGCAGACTTGGAGAGTTTTTGTTGTTAGCACTGAAACTACAAACTATGGGCCAGATAATGGTAGTATAAATTACGAAGAGATAAAACAGGAAAATTTTACTGACTGAGAACATTATCAGGATATAGAGAAGTTACAATAATTTAAAATAACCTGGGCATTAAAAATCACCTGGCCAGTGGATAGGATGTTCTGTCATGCAGAGATGGGAGCAACCTTCCTCCCGATGAAATGCAGAGGCCACGCCTTGTTCCCATAGTTTTCTCTCCAGCCTTAGGTTTACGTCAACCCTACCACAGTACCCTGAGCAGAAAGGAAGCTTGTTTGTTGCTTTTGTGTTTGTTGGATGGTTGTTTTTAATGTTTCATTCACTATTTGCAGGACATCAAGTTCTGTAAGAACAGAGCCCGTTACATACTCCAGGACACCTAAGCCCTAACTCAAAGGCTGCTGGAATGAGAGAACATGAAAAGCCAGTCACTGAAGAGCAGTGGAGATCTCCAGATCAAATCCTAGGAGAGCTGATCCCTGTATTGTTGAAGAGATTTCTTTCTGGCCAGACTTACCTCGCAACCTTGGTCTTTTATGCCTCTGTAGCCCAAAGCTCCAGTGGTCATGGATGTTCAGACCATCATGGTTTGCAGTGGGGTAAGTAACATGCCCAAACTCTGATAAGGCCTCAGAAGAAAACACCAGCACTCACAGGTCAATTGAAGCTAATTACTTACAACTGCAGTCCCCTACCAGAAAAAAGACCATTACAAGGGTTTTCCAGACAGACCAATGCATGCAAGCAGTCATGCTCTCTCCTTCTGAAAACAGCAGGATTTGAACTGGAATGGCTCAGTTGTTCTGCCATGACTGTTATCTCTAAACTACGAGATTAACTATGTTTCGGTTCATGAGCCTGTCTTAATTCTCCTATATGTAAAATACTATCTAGGGGAACGTAACAGGCTTTTCCCCCTCAAAAAATATAGAAAAACATAGTGAAGACCAAAAAAGTCTCTGCTTTTTGATCTGATCTGATCTGACTCTCTGATCCACTGAATAATGCAGATAAAAATAAAATACTATGTTCAAGAGGAGGATTCAAAACAGTGCAAAGAGAGTACTTTCAAGTAACTTCTATTTAATATGACGCAAGTGAGTGATGAAATCACAGATTAATCTTTCCAGACATTTCCTAGAAAATCTCTGCCCATCTGTTTAAATTCCTTTGCTTTGTAAAGAGCATCATCAAGGTTGTTTACACTGAAAACAGAGAACAGAACTGGTGGACAAGAAGCTCAACAGGAGCCGGCAATGTGCACTTGCAGCCCAGAGGCCAATAATCGTATCCTGGGCTGCATCAAAAGCAGTGTGTCCAGCAGGTCGAGGGAGGGGATTCTGCCCCTCTGTTCTGCTCTCATGAGATCCCACCTGCAGTACTGCATCCAGTTCTGGAGCCCCCAATGTAAAAAGGACAGGGACCTACTGGAGCGAGTCCAGAGGCGGACCACAAGGATGATCCGAGGGCTGGAGCACCTCTCCTGTGAGGACAGGCTGAGAGAGCTGGGGCTGTTCAGCCTGGAGAAGAGAAGGCTCTGGGGAGACCTTATAGCAGCCTTCCAGTACCTGGAGAGGCCTACAAAAAAGCTGGGGAGTGACTTTTTACAAGGGCAGGGAGTGATAGAACAAGGGGTAATGGAACCCTTTAAACTGAAAGAGGGCAGGTTTAGATTAGATATTAGGAAGAAGTTCTTTACTGTGAGGGTGGTCAGACACTGGAACAGGTTGCCCAAGGAAGTTGTGAATGTCTCCTCCCTGGAAGTGTCCAAGGCCAGGTTGGATGAGGCTTTGAGCAACCAGATCTAGTGGAAGGTGCCCCTGCTCGTGAGAGGAGGCTTGGAACTAGATGATCTTTAAGGTCCCTTCTTCCAACCCTAACTATTCTATGATTCTAAGAACTTGAAAAGCTGAAGCACAAAACCTTCATATGATGAACCTTTGCTGGACATCATTATACAGGCTGACTTTACAGTCAATTTCCACTACTCAGTTGCTCGCCTAAGCCAAAATTCTTTTTATGACTATTTATGACAAAGTAATCTTTGATCCTACTGGACTTTGTAGGAGGTTTGCTATTGGCTGCAGTGGGCCAAGGTTTCACTTCCCAGTATATCTCTTGCAGTATGTAATGGTTAAATAAGAAGATAAATGTGGGCAAAATATGCAAGTCATCAAATCTGTGCAACTCTTCTAAACAAAAGATTGCTTAGCAGCCAGATCAAAGGCTCAAAATCTAAACTGGGCATCAGAAGAACAAGACTCACTCCCTCGATGTCACCAGTGCCTCATGGCATCTTTAGCCAAGATATCCCCTTTCAATTACTTCATTTGAAAACCCTGAGTTATGAAACTCACCCTTGCAAAATTGAGATATACAGTACAAGAGTGCTGGATAGGTGTCATAATATACTTAAACCACCAGTGGGCAGATGATTTTGCAGTAATAATATATACAGCTCCTCACCATGCAAACATATACTTCCCAAAGCCCCCTTGTTAGCAGTCTATCAGTGTAGGTCATGTAAATCTCATGAAAAAGGAAGCAAGTTGATAGACTCTTACACATTTCATTCACATCAGTAGCACTATTCAGGTGCTTATGTTTTCACAAGATCCGGTCCCTTGCAGAAAAAGGGAAAGCTCTAAACGTTTAACTTGTGGGTAAAAACAAACAAACAAACAAACAAACAAAAAGCCCACCCAGACACACAGACAGAAAGAAAAAAAGAGAAAAATCCATTGCAAAAGGTCTTTGCAATAAATTGAATCAGATACCATCCAGTGTGTTCAAAAGATCACCCTAGTCAGAGATTTATTCTTAGCCCTATAGTAATCATCATATGTTAAGTTAGGTGGATATGTCCCTATGGCTGGAAATACAGCATGAAGGTCAGACACGACTTGCTCTTTTCTAGAGTTGGCAAGAGCCCCATTTCAAGTGGGAGGTCAGACTAGATGACTTCCAGAGGTCCCTTCCAACCAACATTTCTACTATAACATGATCTCACGCCTATATTGCAATTAAAGGGACCGTGTTAATTTTTTAAAAATCTTTGGGATTTGCAGAGCTCATTAGAGGTATTGATAAATAAAGAGTTTAAAGGAAGGGGCTTTCAGTCATGTTGATTCTTTATCTGTGTACACCACACTGTAGACAACAGTATATCTTACTCTTGCTTACAGTGGGAAATAATTTGCTGGAAGCAGACAACATAATTTTCTAGCTTTTCTTCACCCCATATTTATTAAAATAAGGTAGGTATTTACTGACAAGGATGATCAGCCCCATTGTCTGGGTGTGAGACACACCAGGTGAGTGAGCTGGCGAGGCTCTCTGCTCATCGCTGTACAGACTGAGGGGGGTTACTGCCTGCAGGGGTGTGGGACTCAATAGGGCAGCCTGGGGAAAAAGCATTTGGGGATTGCACAAGACATGTTATAGGATGCTTAGAGGAAGGACCAGAGGTGAGGAGGGAGCAATCAAGGTGGACTGGGGAGGAACAAGCATGGAAAACAGAGGGATAAGTGGTGAAAGGGGACAGTTGCATATAAACAGGTTGCTGGGCAGTACTCTTGTCTGGCTATCCCTTGCACCTGGTCACCGCAGTCTCTCCTGTCTTCTTATTAAAATCTATTCTTGATCATTTTCCTGGGTGAAGGCCTCTCTATTCTATGGGCACCTGTGTGTATGGAGGTCTGGGTGCCAGCCACTGGTGAGCATCCCCTGGGTTAAAAGGGATTGTGAGTCTGAGAAGTCAGCAACTGGGGAGACTGGAGAGTGCCAATTCCATGGGTGTGGGTGGCTGTGTGTGTACTTGCCCATGAATATCACGCTGGACTGCCTGCAAGTAGGATAAGTGGCTTGTCGGCTAAATGTTGGAGTGGCCATGAGCAATCAGAGGGTCTGAGAGTCAGCTACTGGAAGGACTGGGGGTCAACTGCTGGGAAGGCTAGCAGAGAGACCTGTTCATGTGCATCTCTGTGTAAGGAGGCCAGGGATCCAGGGGCCAGATACTGGAGATAATCAACATCTCAGTCCAGTTATAGAGGGGATTCACAGGGCATGTGTGTGTCCGTGTAGGTGTGTGAGGAGACCTGCAGGACTCAGGGGCTTGTATGTCCAAGTGCCAGCAGCAGGGAGATCAAAGATGGGGGGAAGTTGCTAGACAGACTAAGTGTCTAAAAGCACATCGGCTGCTGGAGGAATACATATAGCATGTATGTATATGTGTTTGTTTATGTGTATGTATGCATACATGCACATATGTTTTCCACTACTGGGCTTTCATCCCAATCAGTCAGGAAAAGTACCAGGATGAGGTTAGGGCCACTGTTTGCATTTGGTTGAGTGCTGTGTTGGTCTGTATGACCAGCCATGTAGATATATGTGTATTGTGTATATGTGTGGCTACTGAGAATCCATGCTTTGCCTTGCTGCTGCCTGGACCTGGGGATATGGAGCTGCAGCAGCCTCGGCTGGATTTGGGCTGGATTCGGCAACCCCCAGCACTCTCAAATCCTCCAGGTCCCAAAACATCTGACATCTTTTTGTGCTGTTGGAGAATTTGTAGCTCATCTGTCTCACAGCTAAAATAAATCAGACCCACCAAATAGTTAAAATGCAAAATCCAGGTGGAGAGCCAATTTACTCAGGCTACAACACTGCAGAACTGTGTAGGGTCCTAATTCAGAAAGCAAGGATTTGTGTAACTGCAGACATATCAAGTGTACCCACACTTAAAGTTAGGCTCATATTTAAGTACCTCTATGTTAAGACAATAGAGCATTATCTTCGTGGCTGAGTTCATGCTTAAGGGTGTTGTTCCTGACTCTGCTTCTATCCACGACAGCCTCAGCATTCAGTAGCACTTCCAACCCAGGTTAGGTGTCTTTTTGAGTGTATGGACTACACTTCACACAAGGCTTTCAGATAGACTGGTACAACACCTGCCACGCAGTGAGGACGCATGCTTCATCCACATGTTCCCTGGCTTCTGGGACATACGCTAAAAGTGGTAGTTTCACCCCGGCTGACTCCCTGTCTGCTAAAGTTTGCCACCTCCACTGGGTGAAACGCTCCCTGAGCCTCTGCAGGCAAAATGAGGTGGGTCAGAAGAGCTCCTCGGTTGCTCTGTATAAACTGATCTACCTCTGAGTGAAAGGCAGCAGCAACGAGCAGCGGTAGGTGATCATCTTTCAGCTGATGTCATGGCAATGGGCAGAAAAGTCGGTCAAGGCTGAGGTATTTATTTCAGCAGGGCAGTGTAGACAGCACCCTAATTCCTATGAGAGGATTAAAAAAAATTTAAAAAAAAAATATTTTGGATCTTTCCTGACTGTCCTTCCCATTCACCAGGGTTTTCATCTCTCCCCCTCCAAAAAGGCATCAAGAATATGGCAGTGCAGGCTGTATACAATATATGCTGGATCCTTGTCTTTTGTGTAGTTTCTGAATTTTTATGGAGAAAGATGCATTCAGTTGTGACTTTTGGGAAGCTCAGGCCATGCACATAAAGGAAAGCTCTCTCCTGGCTGTTCAAACACCAAGCAATATCTTCATTTTTGAGTCCTGAAACTAAGGCAGCTTAAACAGATTTACGTTCTGATGGGGGATATTCAGCACTTTCTGAAAGCCAAGCCCACACATCTGAAGTTTAACCCATCTCATAAATAGGGGTACTTGGAATCACAAACCATCTGGCAAAGCCTTGGTCTGCACACAGTGCAATGCCACACTGCAAGGGCACAATCTGGCACCAATGACTGTGCTTGTTACCACGAGTAGCTCTGTAAAGAAACATTCTACACAGTAATAACTGCCTGTGGGATCACCTACCTGCTGCATAAACCATCTAAATTTTTACAGTGGAGTCATACACAGGCCAGACCTGCCAGACATTTAGAAAAACGAAGCAGAACAAGAACAAAGGTGGCAAACACAAAGCAACCGAAGAGAGGTAAGGATGGGTCAAGCTGGAGATGGTGTAAGAGGCTTCAACCTCCTGTGTTTGTGTCAACCAGACAGTAATAAAGTACAACAATCCAGGACCTATTAACATGCACTCCTGTGGCCAGTTCTTAAACCGGTTTCTCAATGTGGATTTTATTGTGCCATGAGCACAATTATTTTTCACATTATTTTAATGAGAGGTTATTACACATTAAATTACAGCATTCCCATGCCTTCAGGCTTTTTGTAACAGTAGGAGAAACGGTGGGCTGGAGAGGACAGCTGGGTTTGCACGTGGTATATGCCAGTTTACTTAAGCAGAACCATTTTACTGCTGGTGGAGGAATGCAGCAAAAGGTCAGTGCTGAAACTTCACTAAAGTAAGTTGAGCACACATTCCAGCTGCGAACATATGCTGGCTACTTGCTTGATCAAAAAGGAAATTTCAGAGCTCTGCTACATACTTGCCTTGACCCTGCTCCATACCGCCTGTCTAGAGTGCATCAGACAAACCATTCTTTAATCTTGTATGGAGTACGTATTCTGGTTAAAGGATGCTTGGAATAGTTGCATATCATCATTAGCAGCGTAATTTTAAACTGGACCCATGCATATGGAGACATGCATGATAGCACAGAGAGGGATGTCAGGAGGAGAAGCTTTATATGAATGCATGAAATACGTGTTTTTACTTCTTAGTCCTGTGTGCCCATCACAATCTGACCCTGTCCAAATGAGACTCATCTTTGCAGGCAAAAAATAAACTCAACATTTTTATTCAGCTCTTGCCTTTTCCTTGCCTGTGTCTTCTTCAAATATTTAATCTTCTAGAGTCTGCCTGATCTGGTCCATGTCAGAGGAAGAATTCTGTGCTAATAAAATGCACAAAGAAGCCACACCAACTTGGGCTGTTAAAAATTGCAGAAGTGAAGCTCTTACTGCTACAAGAGCTTTTGGCTGATTTAGAACATGCACTCATAACATGACTTGATAAAAATAAGACTCTTACTTTTTAATAGAACAAATTACTTAGGTTTTATATTTAACCACAGTCACTGTTAAAGCTATAACTGGTTTTCAGAATATTTTAGGAATCTGATCTTGTTCTTCCATATGCTAAAAGCCATCACAACAAATACCACACACTGGTTCCTGATGAAGAAATAACAAGGTGGCTGCAGCCTGAAATACAAATGTTTATTTTGTGCTCAGATTTGCTACTTTTATATCAATAAGTACCAGAAATTATCATTTCAAGGCAAGGAAGGAGGCAGTCTTGAACCAGAGAAAGTTGCAAACCTGCCTGATATTTGGAGAGAGGGCACTGATGCTCTAGTCACTCACAGTCAGCTCTTCAACAGCTCCTGGACTCCAGTGTGAAAAATGGCACTAGTATTGAGGACCCCTCTGCACTGGGAGCAGAGGATATTTTGACACAGAGAGGTGTGTTTCCTTTCTGCAAATTGGACTTGCAGGCTTTAAAAATATTACCCAATGACCATTGTACTCAACCAGACTAAAACTGGGTTTACTGATCTCTCCTTATCGTTGGTTGTGCCTCGGTGGGGAAGCTTCAGTGAGTTTAACTGCCTTGTTACAGTCATGGATTACACAGAATCCCACTGAATCACAGAATGTTGGGGATTGGAAGGGACCTTGAAAGATCATCTACTCCAATCCCCCTGCCAGAGCAGGAACCCAAATGAGTAGCAAAACATCTAGAATCACATATAGATTAAAAAGAAGGTGTTAAAAATATGAGGTTAAATAACAAGGTCTTTTCTGGCAAAAACCAACCCCCTTTTTTTTTTGGGTTGGTTTTTACTATATGCACTACGTGGGATGACCACATAGTGCAAAATCACAATGAATAATAATATGGAGAGTGGAAACAACATGCTGTATAAATGTAGTAGGTGTTTGGGAAAGAATCCATCAATAGCACCAGATTAGTTTATTAGCAAGGATGCAGCCAGGAGGTTGAGGCAAGTGATTATTTCCCTACAGCTAGCACTGGTGAGGCCACATCTGGTGTGCTATGTCCAGCACAAGGGGGAAGTCAATAAATCAGAGCGAGTCCAGTGGAGAGCCATTAGGATGCACAGGGGGCTGAAGGACATTGAAGATGTGCAAGAAAAGGCTGAAGGTGCTCTCAGCAACTTACCAGGGATCAATGTATTGCTAAGCTGTTTGTAGCATTTTAGAGCTTTAGCCTCCAAGCAAATAAAAAATACTTTTGTTTGTCTCAAAAAGGTGCCTTTTGAATAAGGTCCTGGATACCATCAGGGAAATTATTCTGTCATCCTTCTGTGGAGAACTCACAAAATTTGAGCACTGGAGGTATGTTATAAATGTATCTGTTCTTCAAGCACAGAAGATGCCAACGTAATGCAACTCTAACAGTTGCTTTCCACAGGAACTGTACAGGTCTCGTAGAGTGACCAGAACTTGTATTATTGTTCAGTTCCAATTTTTTAGTTCTATATTTTAATTTTTCCTTGTTTCTTTTTATAACCTCTTTACTAATCCTGTTATTGCACTGACATATTGGCTGTTTTGTCTCCTTTACCTTTCCTCTAATACTGATACCAAAAAGAGGTTCACTACCTCTGCTTAATTTATACCTTCTGCTCCTTAATGCTCTAATCTTAAAACTACTTGTATATGTGCCTATATTTACTGCTGTAAGTCACACCAGTTCAGGAATCTGCAGCAGCATGTGCATAATTCTGAGTCTGTGAACAGTCACAGGTTCCACAGGAGCCAGCGACCACAGACTCTGAAAGTGCAACTTGCTAAATGTTAAGTACTGGTTGGCCCCAGCCACAGGACACGTCTTTGGTCCTTGATGATGTAAGCCATGATACTAGCTGTCTATTCTCCATATATTTTTTAGTGTTTGCTCTGTACTTTAGCAATTTCTATTTTTTTCTGTATGCCCCTGCAGATCTGATGTGTTCCTCACAATTTCCAAGATAAATTTCCACATATAAGCCTGAAAAATTCCTTCTGGTCTCTTTCAGTGTCTTTGAATACCACTTCATCACCTTTCTGATGGTGTCTGAATACAAGGCAGTTTCCCACCCCAGGTGGCCTAAGGACTCTTTTCCTGGAACCAGGCTCTGCCCTACTCTCCTCTCATGGTGGGAGGCCCTACATATTGACCCCTTCCTCCCACTCTGCAGTAGCTCATTCAGCCTTCCTCTGTGGAAGAGCAACACGACAACAAGGGTTACACACCTGTCTGTCTTACGGGATGTTGAAGACCTCAGATGCAGTGAGTACAGCCAAAACATGAAGTATTGTTGCTTTCCCTCACCCCTTGTGGACCAGTGGGTGATCCAGTTGTGTGCTAGAAACTTCTATTATGCTTTGATTCAAGTATTGTGTTCCAGTTACAGACTAAACCATACTTGCTAAGTACCAGGGACCTGAGGAGTTTCACTTCCACCTGTCAGGTAGCTCTCATCGGGACTCGGGGACACAGTATGTATCCATCCAGCATCCTCCTACCTTCTCTTCCCCCACCAACACAGAGAGGGGAATGGGAAGAGGGTGGGGAAAGAGGACAGGAGGAGATGTCAAAGATAGGATCCTTTCTGAGGAAGCTAAACAATAAATCACAACAACTATCAAAGCTAGATTACAAGCTTTAGACCCTCAGTGTTGCCCGCCCTGCAGGAAAAAAGCCTGACTAAACCAGGAAAGAGTTCAGATGACTGCACAGAAGGCCCAGGATTCAGACTTCTCTGAAACTTGAGGAGGGATCCAGACCAACAGATGAAGAACTGACATGCAACAGAAAGTTCTCAACTGAGCTAATGGTACACAACACAAGGAAGACACAGCTACCTGGCAAATGGCAGAAATTGCCTTTAACTTTCTATACTGGATTACAGTAAATAATCTGAATGGCTTCCAGAGCCAGGAATTATCCAGAGATCTGTCCAGTTGGCCTCTTGAACAAAACCTCATCATCACCATCAACAAGAAAAAGTTATTTTTACTCTCCTATTAATATTGCTACCTAAATGGGGCATTCAGCATCCCTGTTCCTGCTGGAGTGAGAAAACCATACACGTAACAAACTGAAACCAAATTTAACATGTTCCATGTCATTCCACTCTTCTAATAAATAACACTGAACAGATCTCTGTGGGGCCTGATGGCTGTCACTATTTTTTTTAAGCTGAGCATTTTGCCCTTGGACTGCCTGTCCTTGTGGAGTGGGAACAGCTGAGGAGGTGATGAGAGAAGCAGTGTGGGCTGGTGTGCAGAACACCAGCTTGGGAACTCACAGGCTCATCATGGAGTCACTGTGCTGTCTTATGACAGTCATTTTAACGTCTGTAAGATATTTGCAGGCAGACATGGCCACGTCAGAACTCTTCTTGGTGAGGTTTTGTTGTGCCACGAAGGGAGAAGGACCAGAAAGTCAGCTGCACTAAAATACACTTCTCACTGACAGCTCTGCACCATTGAAGAATTTTTCTGCACTTCCAGAGGCCTAAAAATCTCCAAGTCTCCTTCAGCCTGCACTGGCAAGAGGGCTTCCTCCCTCCAGGTTTCCATGACAAGCTTTAAATATGTATAAACCTAGGACAGACCTTATGCAAAAAAAATGGTAAAAGTAAAGGATGCAAGTTCTGCTCTGTTACATCATGATACACTGAGAACAGCTCTGCTGCAAGAAGGAATTTGTGGTCATGCCATCAAGAGCGAGATTTGTCCATAACCCTGTCTGTGTGCAAACACAGCAAAGTTACTCTGTGTCCCTGTGAACTAGCTTCTCTGGTAACTCCTCAGGAAAAAAAAAAGATGGGTGTGTTTGATATATCCGTGCTTGATATGCCCTCTTCAAAATATGAATTTAGCATGAATAAGTGGTAAACCAAGGGTTTTTTCCAAGCAAGCTAGCTTTTTTTTTTCCCTCTTCCCTCCAAAAAAATAGCAGGAATGTGTTCTGTCATTTGTGCCTGCCTGTAGGAAGTTAGTGTGCCAAAACTCACTGACAGCCCTTGTGGCAGAATGGGAAGACAATTATTTTAAATTACTTTCTAAGTTGTTTCACTTACCCACCCTCTTACCCATGTATGCACATGCACCAAGACACATGTGCCCAAGTGGCCTGTGTGGACATGGAGGACAAGGGAGGGCTTCTGATGAGTCTTTACTATGTATCTTAGGCTCCTTTTGACTGGTGATGACAAACTGGGTTTGAACAGGTCTTTTACATGCTTTAAGAATCAGCACTTGTAATGAGGTGATACTTTTGCTTCAGAAGCTTGCTTGCTTGAGCCTCCAAGAGTCTTAGGCAAGGTTGCTGTCCATTGTCTTCTTTATTCCTTTTTCATTATCTCTATGGCTACAAATCTGCCTCTCAGCCGGATAACAGGAGAAGGAATAACAAATACAGTGTGCTATAACCCTTTTCATCATTCTCCTGCTACCAGAACTCAGGTCTTCTGCTGATTAATCGTCTATGATGTGGCCCTAATCCAATCTACTCTTGATGCCAACAATATGCCCGTCAGTGTTTACTCGTTTTATGGCTATCAGTCAGGTCCTTGGATATCAATGCAGGCCATCTCTGCAACTCTTGCTCTATTATTTTTTTCTGCTGCTTTCATACTGTGATTCATATTTCCCTTGTAATAATCCTAGTATTTGTGTTACAAATCTCTACATGCTGGCGAACAACCCCTTAAGCCTAAAGATAATCTGATGGGCCTGCATGGTCATACTTGGTCTAACAGTTTCATGCAAGTTATCCAGAGCCTTAAATAATTTCCCTGCCACAACAGTCAGATTTTTCATCTGGAAATCTCCCTTCTCCTCTGTTCCACCACCAGCCTGGGTCTTCAACACAGGCAAGATGAACAATTTTAGTCTGTCCTTCTCTGTTTGAAGGAGGGATGGCTCTTTCCATGTTTTTTGAAAGACTTTTAGGAGACTTGAAAATGGAACTTAGGACCCTAAGTCATCATGCATTTTTTTAAAGATGTGCTCTGTATCCATATCATGTTACTGCTCAGCTGCGTGGCTTTTCCTAGACTATCTGAAAGTGGATCCATACTGTTGTGTTCCAAAGGGAGGGTATTTTAATATTGTACTAAAATACTGACAATGAAACCTTGTTACCTTAATTAGGTGGTAAGCACTGTCATCATGGGTCTTAAGATTTTGAGTAAGCAGAGGTTAATTGCTGAAGTGAATTTTTACCATTTTAGAGTTCACAGGACTTATTTTGCTGCGAATGCCTCTCTTGATGCCTCCCAAATTTCACTGGGCAGATGAAGCCAGGACAACATGCTCCCTGAAAATCAGAAGGTTATAGTGTGTTTTCTGGAAACAGTTTCTATCATTGGCCAGGAGGACAAGTTTAACCAGAATGAAACAGCTTTTAGAGAAGACAAGACTTGCCTAATTGAATCAGAAGCTCCAGAATTTATGTTGCAGTTCATCTTTAGATCACTTTGCTAATACACAGAAACTCAGCAACCTGCTGGCTCCTGATCAGACTACAGAATGGTTCAAGACTCATTTCGGCTCTAGTGCAGAGTTGCTGAGCAGTACAAGATTACAGCATACACATCATCTCCCAGCTGCACACCATTTGGTCTTAGGCCAGACACCAAGACTCTTGGTCTTACAAGGGTCAGATGTCCCAGTGAAATCACAATTTTTAGCTATTTGGTTGGCAGGTCAAGCAAGAGAAGTCCTCATTTTTGCAAGCAAGCAATCTGACCACCCTTTCCATACAGAATGCTATCACCTCTACTTGCTCAGCAAGAAACTGCAGGTGGGAGACTGTTCATTGATCTAGCTGCCCTGGCCCACCACAGCTCTCTGGAGTCATTTTCCATCTGGGCTGACTAAAATCCAAAGCAATGCAACCCACAGACTTGGCAGAATTTATCTCAGGTTTTTGTACTATCATGTAATATTCATTCTAGGATTGAGAATACCGAGAGGCAACAGGGTGCATCCCACAAAATGTTCCTTTGACTTGGGCCATGAGAATAGCTTGTTGGGAATCTGCAGTAGCAGAAGTGCCAGCACAAGTTAGAGGAGCTTTTTTAGCCCATGCCTTGGCTTTGCTATGAGAAACCTGACAAAGGAGACACAAAGATTCAAAGGAGATCAAAAGCCAATGATGGAAAGCCAGCTCTGCATCTTCCTCCCTCAACCCATGAAACCAGTAAATGCTGTTTTGCCTGCTGATTGGCAGCTGTATTCTGATTTCCTTCCTAGGACACTGATCATGAGCAAACTGCAAAATTACATTCAAAACGTGCTCTAGGGGAAAAAACAATCAACTGGAAAGAAAATATTGCAATACATATTTTACAGACAGCAACAACTCTGAGATTAGGCAATGTTTCTACGAGTCACATACATTGGGAATGGGCAGGTCTTCAGACTGTAGCATAAGACAACCTGGGAAATCAATGCTCCATCCCTATAACACTGACCCTGGGCTTTGTTTCCCACCAACACTGGCCTCTCATAAAGACTGCAGCTACACTGAGAGAGGTAAAATACTAGTATTATTTCTTGCTAAAAATCATATAAGTGATTTTCAGAGCTGAAAAATCATTCGATGAAGCAGGAGGCAGGAGAGGAAAGAGTTTGAAGACTCTCATTCTGAGCTAGAGGCAGAAGATATTCCAAATGCTGCTTCAACAAAGGCAGAGAGACTCTGAAATGCCACCTGGCACAAGCCAGGGTCTAGTCCAGTGGTTCCAACTCTGCATAAGCTATAAAGCTGAGCCTCTCTCAAGAGAACAATGAGTATTTCCTACATCAGTGAACCTAGCTGCTCACCTGCCTCAGGGCTGCCCTCACCTCCCCTTTGCTCATGGTGCTCCTGCTCAAGTGTCTGCAGTATCCAAAGCCTCATATTACACCCCTGTTAATGTGAAACTGTATGTCACCCTGGGTGTGCTCAGTTCAATTACGCTTCCAGGTAGTCTCCTCATTAATGTGCAAGCGTCTCAAATGACATAGACGACGCAAGTTCTGCGCTGTAAAAAGCTGACAGACGTATTGGCAAAAATATTTGCATAAATCTCAGTCATTTTCCTCCCATGAATGTGTTAACAAGTCCTGTGAAACTAATGAAGATAAAAGTCTAATCTGTCCGGCTCTAAAGAAGCATCAGTGCAATACGAGGGGAAAGAAGTAAGACAGTCAGAGCAAATAGAAGGAGAGGAAAATTAAGATAGTCATACATTATTACAAAAAAAGGGAGTGTTTGGGATTGAGGAAAAGAGACAGTGAAACAGTAGAGATGTGAGGCCATTTCCTTTTTTTTTTTTCTCTTTAACTCATTACCTAATCCCTTGTCTTGCTAAGGCAAATACAATTGCACCCCTGCAACAGGCACACACCCTCCTCAAATAAATGCCATCACTTGGAAGTCACCTCAGTGAAAAACAGGAACACTTAAGAACACATCAATGTCCCCAGCTACGCGTAACTGCAAGATCAATGCTCCAGCCTGCACGCCCTGCTCAGCAGAATTGCTGCTGCAAAGAGCAGAAAAACAGTAGGAGCAAGCCCCGGGGCTTCCTTTCCCTTCAACGTGGCTTATCTCTCTGTTAACCAGCCAGGAGCACTCCTTTTAGAGGTACAGACAAGCTGTTAGCACGTGGGCCGCTATAAGAGGTGCCTTGGTTTTGCTGAGTACTTACATAAAGAGCGGAGGCTACTTCAAGCCAATTGTCCCCAAATATTGAGCTGCCCTGACATACACCCAGTGATCGTGCCACCAAGGAAGTGACAGCAAAGTTTTCATCGCTCGCTGATGAGGTCCATAACTGTTTTTACACCTTCTTCTCTAAATAAGGAAGCCGCCTGTGAGGCCTGCGACTGCCCGACCAATTTGACTCCTTCGCTTTCAGCAGCCAATGAAACCCCACTCCTGCCTCCTCCAGCCTTGGGTGACAGCACTCATCAAACCTCAGCCAGCCTGGGAGGAGAGCAGGTTAGTGTTACAGCCGTGGCAGGCTTACCTTTGGCAAGCTGTTGATGTCAGAGTGATGATGTGGGGAGGGACACCCTCTGCACTATAAAGATGGGTCAATCAAATATAACTGAGGCTGCCCACTGGAGAGCAAGGTCTACAAAACATGGTCCCCGCCAGTTTGAGTCCTGCTGGCCTGTCTCTGCTTCCAACCCAACTGCTATCGGGCTTTAGTTTCATGACAGCAATCTCTATTTGCTTTCCAAAAATAAGCCTCTGCCACCATGCTGAAGAGAGAAAAACAAGAAGGGCGGTATTTTTAGGGCCATTAATTCTGACCACGTGCCCAGGAGGTGAACCGGATGGCCACTGCACAAAGACTTCTCATCACTATGTCCTGCGAAGCCAGCATTCACCGGACGTTGCCTGCTTTCATTCTCCTGGGTTTTCTAGCTGGGATTGCTTCAGCACATCCAGTTGTAAGCAGAACTAATGGCACATTGCTGGAAAGAGGATGGCAGTCTCTGTTGTCCAGGTCCATTGCTGGGATGTCAGGGGAGAAGTCAGATGTGAACTGGGAGAGTGACTATTTGCTAGGAATCAAGAGGCAGCGGAGGCTTTACTGCAACGTGGGCATCGGGTTTCACCTTCAAATCCTCCCAGACGGAAGGATAAGCGGAGTTCACAATGAAAACCAATACAGTGAGTTGCATCCAGAAATGAAATAGAATAGATGTCACTTAATTGCTGTGAACTCTAGTAATTACCCTTCATAGAATGCAAATGTTATTACTTGATATTATTAATCTGTGCTACATCTGTTGCCTTTTAAAAGTCTCTGGGATCAATAAACATTAGAACCCTCCAGGCTGAAGCATGTCACAAATGCTCAGACAAATTTAGACGCAATTTATTTTTACTCTGCTTTACCGCACAGATGAGAAGACAAACCAGGTTGAAAACTGTGTCTCTGCTGCACTTGCTCACTCCTCACCTTCTCATTCGCCTCTTGAATTTGGGAGGTTTTTGCTGAGCTCAGAGTGCCAAAGCATGGGTTTTGAATCCTAGCTGACCAGTGCCTTTGGGACAGTCAGTCATGGAAGGGACTTGCTGCTCCTGGTTTTCTTGCTCTCATGAGTGCTCTTCTGTAACTGTAGGACTGAAAGAAAAGCATTAGCCCTATGGATTTGAATTTCCTGTAGAGGGCAGTTGCTGAAATCTTTTGCAGCTAAGGTGTCACAGGGAACTTCAAAATGCAAACCACACTTCTCTGAAGCTCAATAACAAACGTTGTAATTAAAGCATATTAGATAAAAATAATTTACTTATTAGAAAGCCCAAGAGTTTGACAGATCAAAAGAGTCTGATAGAACAAAAGGATTATACAGCATGTGACTATGATTCCAGAATTATTTTAAAATCCTACAGCATGTAGGAAAAAACAAGATCTTCTCTGTGTGTTTTTATTATACTGGACTAGAGAGATAATTATAATAAAGAAAATATGACGTGTTCATTATGATTTTAAAATAAATCAATTATATCTGAATTGCATTTGATTAGCTATAAATTCTGCGCTAACACTTCTATTGAACTTCTTATTTTTTAGGTCTTTTTGAAATATCCACTGTAGAGAGAGGTGTTGTCAGCCTGTTTGGTGTGAAAAGTGCTCTCTTCATCGCAATGAACGACAAGGGGAAGTTGTACGGAACAGTGAGTACAATTTTTCAAAGCTTAAACAAAGGCTGCAAGGGTTTGTTTTTTGGGGTTTTTTTGTTTGGTTGGTTTGGTTTTTCTTCCTGAAAATCTCTGATTACAAGCAGAGAAAAATAGCTTTTCAATTACAGGGAGCTTGCCCAGCCCGGTGTCACCAGTGTTATTTAGTACAACAAGCAGCGTGGCTGCTAGAGGTCTATTATTTTAAAGATAAAATGTATTTGAAAGCTTTCCAATAAGATTGTACAAGGAGCACCCTAGGAAAATTAATGTATTCTGCAAATAGTACAGATTAATTACATAGCTTCTTCTAAGGGCTCAGCGTTGCAGACATGTTCTAGTAAGAGTGAACCCTGTTGATTCTCTCTTGCATTGCATTGCATGTAAAGCAGAAGGATGAGGCACAACTAGAGCTGTCTATACCAGCTACCATTAGTAAAATCACAACTGTGTACTTCCGCCTACCAAATCCAACCCCACCATGAAGAATAAATAGGAAGCCTATGCTACAAATTCCACATATGTGCTTGGGGTTATTTTAAGGACCAGTTTTGTGAGATCAGTCCCAAAGTGTGAGAAAACAATAGTAGTCATTAACAACAGTACGCAAGTCATACTGAAACACCATCACGGTCAGCCTCATCTAGCAAGTGCTAGCTATGCCATCTAAATACAATTTAATCTCCGAGGCCTGAGCAAGTCTCAACATTCAGCAGAAAAGGCATTTGTTTGGAAGCACGTTTGAAAGAAGCTGGCTCTGGGAAGTAGGCAAAAGCAGTCCACGTCAAAGTAATGAATGACACTGATTGCATTAATCTTTTTTGTCAGGAAACAACTAAGCCATTTCCTTTGAAACAGCTGTAATTTCAATAGAGCATTTCAGTTGCTCAATAAAAGACCAAATGTTGTGAAGGACCCATAGCCATTACTAACCTGACAGATTCCTTCTCACACCGATAACGAGTGGGATATTTTGAGGTTCATGTCTGATTTAAGCACCTAAAAAATGCCACAAGCCCAACCGCTTTGCTTGACTAGGTCTTTCTAAAGAAATTCAGGGTCGGGCTTCAAAGATCCCTTTGATTTTTTCTTTTTTCCCAGTTCAGTTCAGTCTTGCTTATTTCCAAAGGTATTTTTAAAAGCTGTAAGAGATGTGCATTTTCCCTTGCACAGTGCAATGCCCTAAGTTAAATTCTTACAAACTTGGAATGGTGTTATTACAAAGATGTCCAAATAGAACACAACTGGTTGTGTCTCATGTGCCAGACATTTGATGTCAAGGAATTATTCTGGTTTCTCTTTTGATTTCCTTGGTGCTCTGTGTTTGTCTTCTGCTTTTCCTTGCACCTCCTCTCCCAGATAACTCCCTCTTATGAACTTTATGTGATGTGACATGAAGAAATAAAAAACTTTTCCTGCTGCATATCTCACTATCAGTTAACTATAATATCACTAATGATTTTAAAAAATAAAAGATTTAGTGCTGATCTGAGGTCTTATTCAAATGCTTTATTCAAGCAAATAGTTCTCCCTGGACAGTGCTGTTTGTCAGAGAACTGAAGGTTTTGACAGTCAGCATATCATTCTTTTATAAATTACAGGACCTCTTGCAGAGGAGAGGTGTGAAATAAAGCTGCATCATTTGGATGAAAGGGCATGGTGCTGACAGACATCATTGCTTGCAAATAAAATGGAGAAATCCATGGTTTATGATGAATTAACTTGATCTGTCACAGGAAGTACACAGCCCATTATCTGGACAGGTGGCATCTGGGTTCATCTGACACCATATTAGCTCTGAGGAGGGAGATTTATTGCGGGATGCAGTCACCCTGGCCCCACCTGTTGCACATTGCAACAAGTTCTTCTGTAAAAAGATAGTAAAAAAAACCTACTTGAGCTTTCATGAAATATTTATTTTACCTGCTTTTTTCTTCCCTCCACCCCTTCCTATTCTTTAGGCTGTTTTCCAAGATGAGTGCAAATTCAAAGAAACTTTGCTGCCCAATAACTACAATGCATATGAATCAAATGCTTACCGTGGTGCTTACATAGCACTCAGCAAACATGGGAGAGTGAAGAGAGGAAACAAGGTTTCTCCTGCTATGACAGTGACCCACTTTTTACCGAGAATATGAACATGAGCAAAGCAGAAGATTAAATCCCAGGAAAAACTGTTTCATTTTGCACATGGGAATAATCTCCCAGGTAAAGTATTTATTCTGTTCATTGAGAAAAAAAATCTATATATGTATGTGTATATTTGGATAAAAGTATTTGTACTAGATTCATCACATAGATAGGTAATATGATGCTGCTTCTCTTCTACTCTGTACACATTTTACATGGCTGTATGCCTCCCTTGGTGCTGAACAGAGAAAAATGCAAGTTGGACTCCAAAAGAAAAAAGATATTTGGAAGATATAGAATGGCTGTGGATAATAATCTAATCAATCTTAGGTTAATTATTAATTAATATGAATTACCTCAGATAATAACCTTCACAGTGAGTTGTTTACATGTCATGGGCCAAATCATCAGATGACTTTGCTTCACCAGAGCTTCAAGCAGTTCACTCCATCTGAACATCTGCCTGCACCTCCCCTTCTGCACAGTGTCCTGTCCCTTCCGGACTATTCTTCAATCTATTTTGATCATTAGGGTGCCTGTTCCATAACTGTTCCTACACAAGCAAAATTTTTACCCTCAGAGCCCCTCTGTCTCTGAAGAGATTCTCCAGGGTCTCCTCACGTGGACTTGTTGGCAAAACAAAGACCTAGTTTCCCTTAGGAAGGGCCACAGGATAAATCACAGATGCATCCCAACTGCAGAATATATTTGGAGCTGAGGATTTTGAATGCCACCCCCTTGGCGTTTTGTGATCTTAGTTTAGACCCACCTCAAATATAGATGTGTACATCTTTAATATAAATACATGTGTATATATGACATGGGATGTGTGAGTGTGTATCCATGTAATTACATCTAATGGATCAATCATCCCAGTCTCTAGATGTGCAGGTGCCTTTATATGCAAGCACACATAAAAGAACATATATATTTAAAGGCACTGTATTTCTTTTAGGCTGAACCTTGTTAATCTCTAAGAACTAGAACTGATCTGTAAGAGGCATTTTATAAAATGCATGAAAATCATGGAAGCTTCCAGCAAAGGATTATTTTAGAAAACTTCTCCATTTTGAATTTTCTTCTATTAACTGCTTTAAGTATATTTGCTTCTTCTCTATCATACCTCACCGAGGTATGAAGGACAGGGCAAGAAGGTTATGTGAGCATGCCTTCCTAGTCTGAGACAGAGGAATTTGTGCTGTAATTCCAATTTCTGTCAGTTGCAAAGCATCAATTTCAAAGACAACAGAGCAAGTTGTACGAAATACTCTCCAAAGCTCTCCTAGAAGCCATACAAATAGTGCATAACCTTGCCTTACTATTTTGACAACCTTTTTCCAGATCACCAATGAAGCTACATTCTCTGTGTCTTTGAAAGTGTATTTTAAGAGGCCCTAAGTCAATAGTCACTATAAATGTCAGTTGCCAGAAGCCTTGGGATTCCTGCATTGATGGTGTGCTACTAAATTTGAAACTAGATTGAATGCAATGTCAGACCATGAGCATTTTCAGCATAGATGGACCATGCTGCTGCAGAAGTGAACATCTGAGTGCAAGATAATCTCCCATATCCAGCCAAAATGTGGCTATGTCCAGCCTTGACATGCCATTCTATTTGCGGGGGTTGTCTATTCATGATGAATTTGAGCCTTCTGACATGCACAAAAAACACTGTCAGGGCCAGATCCTCAGTTTATAGCTGCAGAAGATTTGTCCCAAAGAGCATACCTACAAGAACATATCTACACTTTCTGAAAAATTGTCAAGACAATTGTTTTGTGAACAAGGTACAGTTTTCCAGCTTCTTTTGTGTGACTTATACTTGAATTTATTTTGCTCAGATGTAAGTGGTGATCACAGAGTAAATGAAGAGAAAAAAGAGTGGAATACTGTTTACAGTACATGAACAGGACACTTTGGATATGGCAAAGGAGAGGAGTTACTCTTCATTTTCTGGTCTTGCAGTATGTAGAGAGAAGACAAGTTGGCACACTTTGTTCAGCCACAATGTGTGCAGCAGTTTGCTTTGGAAAAATGTGCATTTTCAGAGAAAAAGCAGGATGTTTTAAGTGGGGAGAGTGGGTCAGAGCAATGTTTGGAGGATATCAGGCAGTTACATTGACCTAGAGTCCCTAGAGGTACAGAAAGGAAGACTGCAGTTGTGCTGGAAACACATTAGCTGGCAACCTGTATCCTTGTGTTATATTCATAATTGTCTTTGAAATGAAGCTTGAAGAAGGATGGAAGAGTACATGGACATAGGAGAAATCATAGTTTGAATGCTGCCACACAAGTCTGTTTCTGATTACAGCTTAAACCAGTGTCCTTAGCATAGGATGAAGTCCGTTCCCTCTTAAACCAGTGCAGTCTGGTGTAATTTATTGTTGCCAGTACTGATAAATAATGGGATAGCTGACATAAAAGGTGAGAATTAAACTCACTGACTCAATTTTGCACATACTGGTCAACAGCAAGAACAAACTGTAGACCAGGGCAACACAAGAAGTCTGTTTGGATGCAGCCTGCTGGGTTGAGCTTGTTCTTAAGAACTGCAGATCCCTGCAGATGCAGTTTTGGTGGGCATTTGGAAAGCCTCACCAGTCACTCTGCTGAGTTAATCTTTACACCACTGCTTTTTCCTTATTACGTATCAGTGCCAGCCAGATCAACATTGAAGTCAACACTGAAATCCAAAGAGGTCTCCCAGTGCCAGGAATCCTGACTAATACAAAAATGAATCGTCTCATTGTCAGAAGTGACAATGAAAGATGCCATTGTTGGGAGTGATAACTGTGACAGGAAACCTCTCCAGCACAAATAGTGCAGTACTCAAGTGTTGTGGAGTTTTAGACTAGTTGGATACAATACTCTGGCAGAGGTACTTCGTAAGTGAATGCACGGCTAACTTCAAGAGAGGAGTCAAGGCACATGTTGACACATTGCTGCGGATGTGCAGGTAGCTTAGGGGCAGTTCGCGGTGGCAGAATGAATGGTGACAGTGCTCAAGAAGTTACACAACTTGCCTGGGAAATGGCCTGATCCTGTTCTGCCTCATGCTTGATTAGCTATATTCCACCTCCTCAGGCTGTTGTCACCTGCGTGGAGAAGGAGGATTTAGGAAGACTACCCCTCATTTTATACACTTCACGATAAATTTGAGCTGGCACAGAGGAAAAAACAAACAAAGAAAAAAACCCAACCCAACCATTTGTAAACTGAATGGATATGATACAGAGGCTATGGAGAGAATATGGGCATAGTATGGCAAACTCTAAAGCAAAACTTTCTTTGAAAGAATAGTTCCATGTATATGTAACTAAGTAAGGAAAACTCATGAAAGAAAAGGAGTTTCCCAAATCAGGGCCAAATTAGGAATCTATTACTGACAGTTCTTGTGGTGGTCCCTTTCAAAGCTTATCTCATCTCAGTATGCATTATCAAGGAGCGATGAAATGGGCTACAAGCTTTGAAAGCATTGCTGTGAATGCCCCACACCAGCCTGTCTTGCCCATATATACACGGGATTCTCCTGTGGAGCTGATACCTGTTTTCAAGATTTCTTCTTCCATAGGCAAAATCCATAATAATTTAAGACATAATCCACCTCCATTAGAAAAGAGTCTTGACTGGAACCAGATCATGTTCTTAAATAATCTAATTTTCTCCAAACATGCAGAGATGCAGACACATGCAGTGGAAAAGCAGAGTGATTTTTGTATACCTCACTATCTCAATTCCAAGATTCTATTTTGCACAGTGAAATGGTGCCAAAGTTCTCACATTATTTTTTCTTCACTAAAATATACCTCGTATTCTGACTCAATATGGACTCACAAATGAGACTGTAAATTTGCAAGAAACACAAAACTGTCCAATCAATTGTTTGTGAAATTGCTTTTATTTTTATATGTATGTGCTGTGCACAGTAGTTTAATGTATTAATAAATAAACTTTTATACATTTTTGGTAGTGTTTTGACTCCAAATCCCTCTTAACATTTATTTTTTTCCTTGCTTCAGAGCCTCTGTATTCACACACACAATTTTTATTCGCCTCTAGAACCAGAGGATGTATTGGTAGACTTAAAACTGTGGTAGACTTTTGTGTTCTTCAGACTTCTTGCCTGGGAAGTCATAAAGGAGTCATACTTGTTGTAGAGAATCTGGGAGTTTCATAGGAGAGAAGAAAACAGAACAGCAATCTGATGGAAGCTGAGCTTTCATGGTCACCTGTCTAAATTTCAATGCTTTTCACCTGGGGAGGTTCTAGTGCTGCATCCTTTTGGTGATGCTCTTCAGTGTGTGACTGCCCATGCATAGCTCTTGCCTTCTTAAGTAAGAAAGGCTTTTTTTTTTTTTTCTTTTTTTTAATGGCTTTTTCTTCTTGCTTGAGACTAAATTGAGAGGGCAGCTTCCTGGAACCATCCTCTGAAGGTTTTTGCTTCTTCACGCCTCAAAGTTGAATACTTTGGAAACCTTGCTATGTTTCAGTGAGTTGTTAAGATTTGCGTTCTGTCCCTCCACTTCCAAGCTGTCAATTAGTCCTGTTAGGTGACTGCAGATGTCTCCCAACCTGGGGACCCAAACTACACTATTAGAAACCAATAATTGGGAATCTGACCCCTCCTTTTGGGTTGAAGTGCTGTTTAATCCATACCACCATGATGCTGCAGAGCAGACAGGCTTCTTCAAGGCTCTGATTGCTGGTGGCCTTTCTCAGGAGCATAAGAACATAAGTTCCACCACACTGGCTAAATGCCATTCTCTGCATTTGTGCTTCAGCTGCCCACACTACCCCGTAGTAACTCTCTTTACTTACCAGTCATCATAAATCCTTGCATATTGCTGCTCTGCATATATGCCACATTTCACCTGAGAGAGGACTATGTTTTGCTGGTGGGTTAAGCAATGCTTCTGTCTGCTAGAGAAATAAATGCCTTGTTTACAGTTCTGAAGGGCAGTCACTGTAGGTGGAAGTGGGAATGGGAGAAGGTACACAGCCCACACGCAGTGACTGGAAGCAGCGGGACAAACCGGCAGCTGATGTAAACCAACCTAACCCCAGCAAAACAGAAACATAAATGATCTGGTAAGGAGTCATCTGCAGAAGCTGAGAAAAGGCTAAGCGTGGCCAGCTCACAAGACAGCCCCTCAGACACAGGCTAGTTTCTGCTCCCTGTATTGCAGTTAGCCCTTTGAAAGGTGATGCTGGCCAGACACACACCTAGGCAAGCGTGCAGGTGCCCTGAGAGGCACGGATGGTTCCCATGCTCCCTTCCCACTTCCTTCCCTTCATTCTTCTCTCAGCTCAGGGGATGAAAAGTCTTCAGGGAATTTGGGGGACAAGAGATGGTGGCTGAACCCCACACCTGTATCAAGAGCAGGAAAAATTTTGGCTGAACTTTTCCAGGTTTACATCATTTTTTACTTCCTCCCAGGTAATTTGAAACTTAATGGTGTAACTGTTCCTACAGGTATGGCTGCAACACAAGTAACCTTATCCTGCTCCTCACCACTTCAGCTTGGCTTCCCACCTCAACAGGTCTCTGCTGCTCACCCCAGGCTCTGTTC
>NW_010298852.1:1878-24488 GCF_000700745.2 Antrostomus carolinensis | reverse complement strand
AAAGAGAAGATTTAGCAGACAAGGGAAAATGCAATTTAAACAAACAATTCATCAAATAGCTTAAAAAGGCACCTGCACTAATCCTGCCTCTCTTCTTTCTTCCACATCTTTTTCTCTGACCTGTCACTGAAAATATAACTGCTCCTCTGAAAAGTCTCTCTCTCCCTGCAGCCAGAATAGAGCAGAGGACTATCCCAGCATGTCCCTTCTCCGTCCCCTTCCCACAAGTCATGATGCCCTCTGTGTCCCCTGGCCTGAAGCCATTGGCAGAGACACATTATCTGTCCTCTTACTCAGGCTCTGGCTTCTCTGATGACCCACCATCTACATGAGGTAAGAGGTGCTGTTTATCATTAGCTCAATGAGCCTGGGTTATCAATAGCTCCTGATAGACGTGCCAGCCCTGAGCTGGGGGGAGGTTACAGTGTTGAGCAGCACAGGTGAGACCAGGCAGTGCTACACCTTCCTGAAGCCAGCAAAAACTTCTCAGCAGTGGTAGCAAGATGAAACAACTAACTAAATAAATGTAAATATGTATGAAAGAGCAGGAAACCCTCTCTGCTCAAAGAAAGTTAAAGGCTAAGTAGGTGTTGCCCCGGGAACACTGTGGTCATCAAATCAGAAATATTTAGACTGGAAGGGACTGCTGGGGGGCTTGAGTCCAACCTCTAGCTCAATGCAGGACCAACTTCAAAGATAAGAGAGGTTGCATCAGGAAGAATCCCCTCTATCCATCCCTTCCAACAACCCCTGTGGTAGCCTCAGGGTTCACTAAGCTCTGGATGAAACTCTGGATAGCAACTCAAAAGGGGTCAATCACAGAGAAATGTCTCAGGGGGTCACCAGTGCAGCTCATGCTTTGCTGGAAGGCAGTCTAAGAGCTGATGGCATCTTTCTGTTGGGCCTTGACACAAGCCACATCTGTCCTGTGCACCAAGCAGAAAATTACTTTCCTACTGGAACTCATCCCTGCCAACACAAACGACTGCAGAAGTCATCTGAAAGGTTCAGTCCTCTGAAGGGGAAAAAAAAAATAAAAAAGAAAAAAAAAATAAAAAGAGGCTTTCTGACAGCTCAGGGATGCAAGGCTGCCTCGGTTGTAGGTACATGAGGTTTGGGGGAGGACACAGGCACAAGAATTGCGTGGCTCCAGTGCGGCCCCAGGCCACTTTCTGGGAAAAAAGCAACAGTAGTGCTATTCTAAAATCTGAATGCCACCTAACACCTACTAGAGACAGGTAGAAAGACTCTGACCTCCTGAGGCTGATTATTGTACTTTTTTTGGTTGGCTGTCATTATTATTGCCCTCTGGTGGCTATTTTGTTATTTGTTATTAAGTAGATGCCAGAGACCAAGCATGACTTCTGTACCATGGGCCTGGGCAGAAGGGGAAAAGGAGGCTACCACCTCATGGCTGTGACTGGATAGAGGCTTCAGGTCCCTCGGTGTGTTAGTATTTCTTGCACCCTTACACAGGGAAGTCACAATTCTAACTGGGGAACCACAGAACATGGTATTTGGGATTCGGGTATCTTCTGGATAAGCAACTTTTCTTAACACTAGACAGGCAAATTGATCATGAAAACGACTTTGTTTTCACTCAAAATTTTCCAGCCTGAAGATTTGCCAAGGTTTTTTGCAAACATAAAACCTGAACTTACCCATCAAAAGCAGCACCACGTGGAAGGCCTTAAAGGATGTACAAAATTACAAGGCTCATTGAATGCCCCGGCTGTTCCTTGTGACACCTATGGCAGGAAATACTGTTCAGCTGCATGGAGCACCATGAGCGGGAAAGCAGAAAGCAGCAGCCTTTTCCAAATTCTACTGAAGTCAGCAATTTTGAAGCATGTTAAGAAATCCTTTTTATTTTCCCGTTACCTCACTGAGTGCATTATTACAAATAATGTTATGGGACAATAAGGGATCACAAATGACACAGTCTCCAGTTCATCAACTACCAGAGATGTTCTTTGCAGGAGCAGGAGCCCCGAGGAAGATGCTGGAGCTCTGGCTGCCAGGGGGCAGTGTGCTACCTGCAGAAACCATCATTTGGGGGAAAAATTTAAAAAAAAAAGAAAAAAAGAAAAAAAAAAGGCAAAAAACCCCACAAGAGGAGTCACTCACACTCTTAGAAACAAGTGTATTGTTAAGAAATTTACTGAACAGTGATTTACTTCACCAGCAAAATCCAGAGCATCATACAAATGCTACAGCCACTTTTCCATCAACTACTGAGCTAGCACAGTTTTTCTAGAGCTGTACTAGAGTTTCATGTAAAAACTTAGCCAGATCTTTCCTCAAAGGAAGAAAATAAGCTTTCAATTCAGTTAAAAACAAAACAAAACTACCTTTCATATAAGTTGTTTACTTTCCTTAGAAGGTGCAAACAGGTACATCAGAAAAGTGATAACTGAAAATATTTTGATTTTCAGAAGCTTTCACACATTTCTTTTTTAGATCAAGACAGTTTATGGCAGAAAACATCAAATTTTATTTAATAGGTCCTTATTTTCTGTGTTGTAGGAAAATAAAAAATTCTCCCTTGTTTAAGAGACAGATATGGGAGACATCTTAATGTTAATATATTTTTCTATCCTTTAAAAGTGAATCCACTGGGAAGTAACAGGCTGACACTGTCTGAGACCAAAGGGACAACCTGTACATTCTGTACATAAATGTCACCTGATATTTATGCTGATATAAGGAAGGTAGGAAGCAGGTTCAGGCTCGCCCAGCATATTGAATCTAAGCTTCCAGTCCAGTCTCTGTGAGCTTCTGTGCAGGATCCCAACACTTATCCTGGGAGTGGGAGAAGGGGTTGGGATGCAATGTTGAAATCTCACGAGGACCTGAGGACCTAATTGCCTCCAGGTCCTTTTCTCCTTGTTGATACTTGGTGTTGCACAGAGAAGACCGCTGCATGGACATCACGGTGTCTCCAGCAGCTCTGGAAAGCTTGTCTTTTAGGAACCACAGTGAGAAACCACAGAAAAGGTGAGAGCTGGACCCCTTTTGCATGTCAGCTAAATTCAGCCTTGCAGAAGGCCAGGCCAACAACCCCAATCAAAAGTACCTCCAGGGTCCGGTCTTGTTTAAACCAGCCGGGATTCAGACAGAGCCAAGTGAGGACATCAGAGCTTCTCAATTAGTGGCACTAATTGGCCTTAACAGCCCTGCTCAACCTCACCTGGAACCTCCTGGATTGAGATACATCACAATAATCCTGGAGATGAAAAACATATTTGTCTGGAAATTGGCAATGTTAGGGAGAGGTTAGCATGAATTTTCACAATAGTGTTCAATCTTTCTGATTCTGGAACTGGAGGAGAAGGACACCTGTGGGAAAAGCTTCACGCTGGAGGTCTGTATTTGGAGAGGCATCAGGGAACAGCTTACAAAGTGTTAGATTAGTATTTGGGAGTCACAGGTTCAGTTCTCAGCTCTACTGTGGGATTCCCATGCAACCGTGGACAATGCACTGAAGTTGCCTGCACTGTGTCTTGTATGCAGGGGACATGCCCAACCACCGATGTAGGAGAGCAGGTTAGCAATACATGCTGGACTGGGATGATTCTCATAAATGCAGAGTGGACAAATACCTCAGCAATGTATTTTTCCCTTCTTAATCTTATCACTTCCATCTTCTTTAAGTTGCTTTTTGTGGAGTGAAACTATATCCAGATTTGCCCCCTTGTCTTCTCCAGGCTGAACAAACCCCGCTCCAACAGCCTCCCCTTGTATACCATGTGCTGCAGTCTGCACACATCTTAATGTCCTTTTCTGGACTTGCACCAGCTTGTTAATGTCTGTCGTGCAACATGGAGCCCCAAACCAGACACACTGTCAGATGTGGCCTCACAAAAGGGAAATAAGCACTTCCTTCGATATGTTGGCTATGCTTTTGCTAACGCAACCCAATACACCATTGTTTTTTTAATGGTTGCATTGATAGTCTTTCTTACACCAAGAAGTCTCAGAGGGTAAGGAGTGGCAATGGCAGAGAGTCTATAAACTGGGGATTCCCCCTCCAGCCTCTCAGGGGAACCACCAGACATTCATTTAAGACAGTTCTGTGTAAGAGCATGACAATGGGGTGAGGTTGCTGTCTGGATTTCATAAAGTGATTTGCAAACAAATTAAAATGTTGTGAAACAATCCGGTCCCTATGGAGCTTAGCAATGCTCAATTCCCTTCCCACTGTTGCTAAGGAAAGCAGAGGATATTCAGCATCTTTGACAGACATTGACTTCAGAGTGCTGGTCAGTATTGTCTGTGTAACTTAAGATAAGCTCACAAAAGGAAATAAAGAGCCCCAAATCTCTTTTGCATTCTGTTTTTTTCTTTGTTCGTTTGTTTGTTTTACTTTTGGCATTTACTGAAGCCACCCTGCTCTGCATCAGTTTAAGCAATGGAGGACAGAATTAGGTCCCAGGTATTTTACTACAGTTGACTTTGTTCCTTGAAAAAATTACCAATCTGCAATCTCTTGTTCCTCTGGTTTGGAATAATAAATTACTCTGAAGGAGGAAGTAAGAATCTCTTCCAGCTGTTGGGTAACTGAGGAGGACACTAAGATTAAGACAAACAGTGTGGGAATCTCTAGGTTTAGTGTATGTATAATGCAAATTGGAATTACAGTTAACTGCAGTGACCAATCCTGGCTGATGAAATAGCTGTCACTGGAAAAAAATCCTAAAAACAAACAACCAAGTATGCAGCCACAAGCAGAGATTTCTTTTTTCTCTCCAGCCAAGCTCTGCAACCAGCTCAAACCAAAAGCATGTTTGTTTTGGAAGCCATAGCCTGCTGAAAAGCGTTTGGCCAAAATCCAAGGGGCCAATAAGTCCAGATGAGCTGAACAAGCTGTGTCCTTGGATCATGAGATGTGAGCATATTATTCAATTCTGTATTGCGTGCGTGCATATTATTGTTGGTTATTTTTTGTTACAGGGTGTGGACCAAAATGCCTTGATCGGGACTAAATTTCTGTCCCCTAAATTAACTGTTTACAACTCGCAATTTTATTATGTTCTTGTGACTTCATGGACCAGAGCTCACAGCATTAGAATAGCTCCACAAAGGACAATCCAACCATACCGACTTACATCAGATGAGAAATCCTTAACGATAATGTATGAACCAACAGTTGTTTGCAATTATATTTGTTTCAAGGCTGTCTGAAGAAGATAATCCATTTTTTTCTTAAATATTTGTTATGAAAACTGATCCATCAGAAATTACCCTTAAAACTTACAGAGTCATTCCGGTGATCGGAGCGTGTTTTTTTTCGTGGGGTTACATGCTGTGTGACCTGGTCCCAAGGCTCACTGGGTCAACACAAATCTTCCAGTTTACTGAAGAGGCAATAGATCTGTTGCTAAAACATAAAGAAGATAGTTGTGATAACCAGCATGGGTGCCATTCAGTGAGATCACAATCTTTTTCAATAGCACTTATAACTGTCTCAGTTATCCAGTGAAGAACAAACTAGCTTACATTTACTGCAGGGACAAAACACAAGCAGTTACTGCAAAGTAGTGGACACATGACAAATCCTTACCCTACCTTGACTCTTGGCAATGCTTCCATGCAGCCAGGCCTTCAGATCTCGGGCTGAGCTGTTGGGAACAGCAGGTAGCATAAGCAACTTATTTGACTCTAACCTTATGATCTTGCCTGGTTTGATCCATAGTCCCTTAGTGAAATTATGTTAAGTACTTCTGCACTTTAATATAACCATATAGCTAACCCTATGCAAAAGCACTAAATCCCACTGCTAGTTTGACTACAATGTTGGGAAATAGGAAACTTAAAATAGTTTTCCCAAAATAAAACCATCAGTCAGCCTACTTTCAGCCACCTCACAGTGTAGTACAGTAGGAGACAGATGCATGAACTGATTTTCTTTTTGAGTCTGTATAGCTGGATCCTCAGTATTCCTAAAGTTCTAGAAGCAAGCACACCCAAAGAAAGAATATGCTTCTTTAAACAAGACACACTACCTGGGTAGGCAGGTCACCAGAACTGGGTATACCAGTGGTGGATGAACTGTAGCTCAGGGCCAATTTCAGAATCTAGACAGATAAGCTGCAGCCCTTCTATGCTATGTTCACCAGAAAACACTTTGCAAAGGCAGTGACTTTGGAACAGAAAATGTGGGAAAGGGAAGGGGATATGTGTGGTGCCACATTCTGTAAATCTTGAGCAGATCTGTAGACATTGTGTTGTAGATTTTAAAGAGAAACTTGCAGAGTTCAAAAGAAGACAGGATAATATCAAATAGGATTTATTTCCTGCACCTCTGAAACAATCAACATGCAGGTCTGCAACCCACTTGGATGACTGTGAAATTTCTTTTATATGAAATTTCTCATGTATGTTTGCATTCTGTACAACCTTGGTTTATGTTGAGCTGGTCATCAGCTGTCATGAAGGTGTTAACTTGAATTAATTTCCATTCTTTCCCCAGAAGTGGAGACTGAAGGATGAATGAACCGTCAAGCAAGGGGTCTTGAAGTGACACCAGTGTCAAAGAGACATAGTCATGTTCAGGTTAGACAGGTGGTCTAGCCAGCTTCTGGCATGTAAGAAGGTCCATTAGGCTATGGATAGGATAATAAAGGAGGGTTGTGTTTTGTTTTGTTTTGTTTTTTAAAAAAAGTGTAAGATTACATTTCTAAGGTTTTTTTTTTAAAAAAAAAGGTCACCCAGCAAATCTTTGTTTATCTTCGTTTTCGGAAAACTGAGCAATTTACAAAACCAGCCTGCTTGTCTTCTTTGAAAGATAATGCATTTCCCAACCAGCCCTGGCATGACACCAGTTTGTGCCAGCTGTGAAAATGGCCAAAGATCAGTAGGGCCCAGGTGCAGGATCAGTGTCCCAGCAGCTGATGAACCTGTGCATCCAGGGCACAATGAGTCACTCAAGTTCCTCCTTGCCAGCAGCGTGATGAGCTGAGAAAGCAACATGAAGCACTATTATGTCTCCAATACACAAAGAAGTATTGTAGCTGCAAATTTACCTGAAAAGCCATTCTGTGATGGAAAACCTGAATCAGGCAGAGTTCAAGATACATCTTTGCCAGATATCTATTAAATCTAATAAATTCTTGTCTATGTGCTTCAGGTGCCCTCATCACAGAAATACCTCAACAAATAGACCTTGGGTTCTGAGCAAAGTTGAGCTAACACAGATTTAAGTGAAAAAATGATGTCCCTGTTACTTATCTTTCCCTGCTCTTTACAAAGTTTGATCTCCATGTTTCTTTAAAGGAGTCCATAATCATATTAGTCTTGCAGGAGCTTAAGAAATCTTTCTACTGTCCTTGCATTAGAAGTACTGGGTACAAGAGCGATGCTTGGTTCAGTCATGGGTTTCTTTTTTAACTGCTTAGGTTTTCAGGTTAAAAAATTACTCTTAAAATTTATGGTGTAAATGTTTCCCGAATCAAGTTCTAGTTTCAAAGAGATCACATTTAAAAATAAGTCTCACAGCTAAAGAGCAACACATGCAATTGTATTGAAGCAATACTAACCATATCAGTCACATGTTCTGTTATTACTGTCCCACAGCAAGAGAGCCCTTGGCTGATGATGACGTTGTCTCCATACTTTGTCTTTTGACAGTTTCAATGCATTCCCCCCTCCCTCTTTGCATTTTTCATTTCTTTAACCTAATCCTTTTCAACTCTCCTTCCAGGAGACAGAATCAAGTGAAACATATGAGCTCAAGAGACTGAAGGAAGTTTAAAACTAGGTTAGAACAAAGTTTTTTATCTATTCTCATCTTCTGTCTAACAAGGGGAAATTATCCTATTAGTTTATTGGAAACTGTCAATGAATGCAGTGGCATATGTTACCACACCCAGTGTCAAAGAATCAAAGATTTAGGTGGGAAGTGGCCCTGGAGGTTTCTAGTCCAAGCTGAGATAACAGGAGCACCAACTCCCAAGATAGATCAGCTCACTCAGGACCTTGCCCACTCAGGATTTTTAGTATCTCCAAGGCTGTGGGATACAGCCTCTCTGGGAATTTGCTTGATCACTCTCAGGGGCAGAATTTTTAACTTCTTTCCCACTCAAAATTTCCTTTGTTGCAACTTGTGACCATAGCGTATGTTACCCTAAATTACTGATACTTACGCTCAGTCTTAATGAATTATTATGTACAGGTTTTGGACAAAAAGTGTACATTACAGAAGACTGTTAGAGCAGACTGAAACAAAACATTATGCATGGAGGTGGCCAGGAACCAATTCACTCACTTTTTTCCTTTTTTTTTTTTTCTTCTGACTAAGGTAAAAAGTATGTTGCATGTTCTGCTCCTGCTTTATTAGTTTTAATTCCTCCCTTTCTTTAGTGCCATTCATTAACCTAATATCACTCTGTTTGTTTTGCAAACACTACTCAGAAATAATTTGTCATTATATTTCAAGTCTATTTATCAGAATGTCTTGACAATCTGTTAGAATATCAGTGTAATTTTTACATTTTGCAAGACGGTTCTTGGTTTCTTTACATCTAAAACCAAACTGATGCTAGAGAAGTCTGGTTTTAAAATGTCATCTCTTCTTCAGAAAAAAAATCAGAACTTGCATAATCAGTAAAACTCAAGTGCAAAGCTGTGGAGGTAGACTGGTGAGATTAGACTGTCTAGACATCACTTACGTCTAAATCAAATTGCATTGCTGTAAAGTTAAAAACTTAAAGGTTACAGATAGCATACTGCATTTTTCCTCCCTGAAACAGATCTGGAAACATAAAATAAGAAAAATATCATTAACAAAAAAAAAAGTCTTTTAAAACTTTTGCTTCTGCCCATAACTCTGCCATCTCCACCCCTCCTAGCTCCCTGTGTAAGGGCATGCATTTCTCAAGAGTAAAGTCATATTGCAGCTGAGAAACCAAATGTCCTTCAAGGACTGCAAGTAGTTTGCCATGCTAGCAATCTACATTTTACAACATTGGACTCCAAACTAAGTGCCACCAGCCTCTGCAGGTTTTTACAAGAGGCAGGGAGTTCACACACCTAAAGTATGTATGAAGCTGAGCTCTCTGCTTTGTGTGTGTTGAAGCATAGGAGAAAGAAAAATTTCCTTGACCAGTTCAATGGCAACACTACTCCAGTAACATTTGTCAGTGAAGGTTTGGATCAATATAGCGACCATAATCAAACTTCAAACATAAGAGCAACAGGAAATTTAAGTTCCCTTCAACCCTGAGCACCCAAAAGCATTTGGGTTTCAAGTTCTGTTTCAAGTTCGAAAAACATCACAGGAAATGAAGGCTTCCCCAAGGGCACCTTTTTATTTACACTGACTGTGCTTCCAGTACTAAGAAGAACTGAGCAGAAGTTAAAGACAACAGAGCTGCTGTGGGCAAAATCACAAACAGCTGAGCACCAGCCTTTAAACTAGACTGGAACCAAGAGGAGTCTTTCAGAGGCTGCTTTTTATCTTGTTGCTCCCTTTCCCTGCAGATGAAAGAGAAGATATTATAGTTATCTCACTGATGGGATTTTTAAAAATAAATTAAAAAAATAAAGCAAGGAACGTAATCTTTATTCTTCACCTGCCCAATGTTATTTTCTACTAAGATGCTTCAGATACTGGTTCAGCTGCCGCTTGTCCCTGGGGAGGCCTGCCAGGGCCCTTTGGCCACATGTGTCTTCTGCTGGCTCTGCCACCCCAGGAACTGCTCCCCAAACCACAGCAAACCCACTGGGCAAAAGCCGCCTGGCACACGTTCAACGTCCTTCTCGTCTCAGGTCCAAGAGGTTAAAGAGCATTTGGTTATATCGTGTTAGGGAATATAGGAAACAATGGACATGTATCCAGGGAAGAAAGAAGGTCCGTGCAGTGAAACAAGGGATGGACAAGTGCTGTGGGTTCTTGTGTTGGGCTTGTGGATTTTATTTTATAGAGGGTGAACTGAAGCGAATCAAGGTGTTCAGGCTGGGATCTGAGCAGCAAGAGCAACAATCAAAGGATGTTCAGAGAAAGCATGAAGAGATCTCCATGTGAGAGCTCAGATTGAGCTGAGCTGTCTGGTTTTGAGGAGAAAAAACACCTGAGAACTGATACTCTCAAGTATGCGTGTGGGAGCAGAATTAACCTAAAACTCTTTCACTGTTATGGTACCATAGATGAAATTACAAGTTGCACACCAAGAGATTAAATTATGTGGTTTTAAATATATATACTTATTTTAAGCTACAGATTATCAGGAGAACTTGATACCACAAGACACTGAGAAAGGGCATTTGGTTCAACCACTTGCATGGCTCAAGCAGATTACCTCAGAGTTTGCTCATATACAAAGAGCAGCAGTACCACAGACAAACATGAAAAAATGTGTCTTCTTCCTTCATTTTCTTGGTGTACTCCCTCACACCTATACCTCCCACCTTGACCACTTGCCCCCCACTTACTCCTATGCAGGGAACCACCCTCAGATCCTCACAAACCTTTCTCATTTGTCTCACCCTAGGGCAAGCACATCCTCTCGTCTACCTACCACCAAGCGTATTAGATGATCTATGGGATTGGTTGTGTCCAGGTGCTGACCTGAGCAGCAGAAGAAGCAGGTCCCCACATGAGAAAGGGTCTTCTCATCCCCAGAGGAATGGGTGCCACAACCTGGGAGAGACTCCATTTCAATAAACTGGAAGCATCTCTCTGGAAATGGAGGATATCAGCAGCTTTCATCACAGATTGTACCCATTCTCTATTCCGTGATACCTAAGAAAATTCAGACCCTTTAAAATGACAGAAACACTCTGTGTTCAGAAAACACAACCTTTTAGGGACTGGTTCTGCTTTGACTGGGAGCTCTGCCAAGGATTTCAGCTGGAGGAGGAATGAGGCCCTTCATTTCAGTTAGAGCAAAACAACACAAACAGCATCACAAATTACCAGCTGGGACATATGCAAGTAGGGAAGTCTGATTTCTTATCTACTTCCTCAGAATACAGTGAAATATTGAGGCTTTCTCTTTCTACCTGTCTTTGTTGCATTAAATTTTGAAAGCCCATAATCTCTAAAACCACTGGTAAAAAGCTGCTCTCCCTTTTGGACTTGTGGATCAGAGCTGAAAGCTTATGCCAGTCTTCCATCTGACTGGAAAGAAAAGGCACTTCCCAGGAAAGCCATACATCCCGCATCCTGTAGTGAAAGACATCAAGGAAGCTGCTCTAGCAATATCTCTGAGCTGCTTGTGCAGGTGACTTAGCACTTCTGAAATGGGACGTGGGTTTCCAAAATGTCTACTGTGTAGAGAAAGGGTTAGGGGGGAAAAATAGAAGACCCAAAACAATATATTTGGCAAACACATTGCAGAAACTGCTAGTACATGCTGTAGTCCCAGACCCAGTGGGCTGTGCTTACCTCATTTGTTTCACGTAGGTGAACCTAGCCAGGATGTTTTCTTTAGTCGTGGGCAGTGTGACAAGAATGGGACATCCAAATAAGGTCACTCAGGATGTGTTTAACAACACCGGGTAAAGTCTGTGGCAAAGGCTCATGCACACACATACACACAGAGCATCCACTGTACATATCGTTGACTTAGTGCGTCATGATTCCTAGAATAACTTCTGGAGAGGCACTCCACCCTTGCATTTCCAACACTGAAGATGTGATTGTCCCAGAGCCAGTTATTACAGTGATTTTAAGGAAGAGGAGGCAGAGGGAAGGGCCCCTGATTTCTCTGACCTCTTTGAAGAGATGCAATGCAAAGAAAATTGCTAAAAGCAGTGGTAGCTTCAAATCTGTCAGCCCAAACTGCCTTGTGATCTTTGAAACAGCAGCGAGCAAGCGGCTTCCTGAGGCCACCCCAGAAAATCAGATAGCAGAGAGTTCTGCAAAAGGACAAGCCACACACCTGTTTAAATATAAGTCAATATGCTTTATTAAGCAACATTGCTACGGGTGCTCCTATGTGATGAAAGGTAGCCCAGCACTGTGAGGGAACGTGCATTTTTACTCGTAGGAGAATCCTGGAAGGCAACACCATTATAATAACTAGGAAACTAACTTTTTTAACCTGCAAATTTCTGATGGTGTGCAAAGCACTTTCAAGGGGTATGCAAAAGGTAACTGAGGGCAAATCACTTGTAGTAACTTAAATTTGTTGTAAAAACCTTGCCTGCCCATTGTAGGTCCTCTGCAGTTGACTGAAGTGATAAGAAATAAAAGAAAGGAGTTACTTTGCTAGCAGCTGGACAAGGGATGACACACAGTTGCTGAGATCAGGGGTTTACAGATTCAAAATAGCAAGTTTTGATCAAAAAATGACCTAAAGCTGAAACTCACAGCAGTCAAAATGAGGGAAAGTCAGAGCCCAGGCTGCTCCCATGACCCTAACTCAATTCCTTCTGTGTACAGTTTTGAGTATAATTAGCAGTTAAATGATCATACTGAAATAAATTGCAAAACTTTCTCCTGAACATTTACCCATTCCACACAATAAGTTACTATGTCCATTTACAGCTATTCAGTGGTTTGTGTCCCGTTTGCTCTGTGTCCTGGGCTAACACTCCTACCAGTGAGGCACAAGCATTGCAGGCATTACAGTTGAGGCACCTGGCCCAGTCGAGCACCCAGACTAACCAGCGTAGCCAGACCTGTGCTGCCTCTGAAGCAAGGAGCAAGGAGGCATCACAAGGAGGGCTGGGATGAAGACATGGCAGAGAGAGGGAGGGGAGGAAGACACACTAAGGGGCATAGCATCCATTATTTTATCAAATAAATTTCAGCCTGCAAGCGGGGGTCTGTCTTATCCATCTTTCCTTTTCAACCTTGCTCTGAAGTGAGAATTTCCTCACTTTACCTCTGCAGTTCTTGACATCCACCATGGATGGTACCTCCAGGCTGTCTCCCAGCTGCCTTTGCAGGATGCTTCCAAGGAAAGCCCTGCACCACTGTGGCACCTGACACATGCTGTGTAGCATCCCTGCAATGGGAAATGTAAAACGTGGCAGTGTGGCCATCCTGACCACAGAACCATCTACATTCAGTCCTAAGGCAGAGGTCAGCCCTGTCCTTTCCCACCAGCATGCCTCCAGCTCACATGTGCTCACACTGCTGTTTTCACAGCACCCACTTTCCTCCTAGCTGCTTAAAAGTGCAGGCTCCTCCAGAGCAGAGATTAACCTATTCCCATGTTTGAATAAAACTTAGCACAAGCTGAATTATTTGTTTGGACTAAAGTCATGGTTAAAGAAGAACAGTAGTTCTGAGTTTGCTGACATGTTTTTGGCCTTCAAATTCAGTTCAATTTTTTTCCCCCTCTAAAATAAGCAAAAGCTATAAGACCCTGCAGCTAATTCTTTACTGACAACTGAGAAAAAATTGTCTCGATTGGTCAAACATCTCAGAACAATAGAGATCTAAAAAAGCAATATCAACATATGTGGTAAAAGTTGCAGGAATACTGTCACTACTGATGCAACAGTATGACAACCCAAGAGAAGATTGTCATCTCTTCTATTAGACTAACAGACACAGCTGAACGTGTGAGCAAGATTTCATATACCTGGTTACTTCATCAACAGATGAATAGGTAGGACAAGGTAAGTGGCATATCAAGAGAAGGAATAAATGGATCAGCCTGAAATTAAAAAAAAAGAATGAACTGCTAAAAAAACCTCACATGCAGTGGGCATTTATGAGTTTAAAACAAAACAAAAGTCTGTGAAAACACAAAACTTGCATTACCATCCTCACAAGCAGTGACTTAAATAAATTCATTTTAGCCCAGCAGCTTAAAGAAAATTCAGCAAAGTCTGGAGTTTTGCTGACCCTATGGGAAACCTTTGAAAATGTGAAACATTTTAAGCATGTGAAAGCAGTCTTTGCTTCTTCGATATATAAAAAAATGAAACAGCTGCTCACAATGGGCATGTGTTAAAATGGGGTTTGAATACATGTTTCAAACACCTGAGAACTGTTTCTCTGCAGCTAAGACACCAGAGAGAGATCAGACCAGTGCATAAGGGAAAGCACAAAAAATTTCATTATGAACTTGAAATATCAAACTAGAAAAAGTGCATTCACAAAAGAATCCCAAACCTACACTATCCTGTAAGTGCCTCTCACAGAAACTTTTGCAACTGTTTCTGAGGTATACAGCTCCACATTTCCACATTTCCATGGTATACTAATGAAAAGGAACAAAGGAAAAACAATACAAACAAACAACAAGAACAAAACTTAAACATTTGTTTTTAATACCAGAGTGAAAATTATGGGTGGATAATTTAAATGATAAACAGATACATCGCTTTAAAAAAGATAAGAAAAAATAACCCTCCCTTCCTTCCAAGCTATCTTTTAAATTAAAACACCTCAGAGTTATAACCAGTAAAACATCTATAGCCTACATTGCCTCTCAGTGAAGGCAGCTTTGTCAGCCTACTCAGTTTAAGATATGACCCTTATATACTTTGGCTAAAAGCTGCTGCCCTTTACACAGGTGTATGTACACTGATGCAAGTCTCTAAATTTATGCAGATGTGACAGAAGAATTTGGCAGAGTTTTGCTAATTTTAAGCATTTTTTTTTTTAAATCAGATTAGCTTTTGCAGTTGGTTACAGTTGTATCAATCCATAATATATTTGGTGTTGATGGCACTGCTCCACGGCTTGTTGATGAAACTAAGAATTTTGCATACTGTGTCCAACTAGAGATGCAGTTGAACCTGAGACTGCTACAATTAAACTCCTCAGGTTTCCTAAAAAAAAAAAAATCAAAAAATGCTACTCTTTTCAGTTTTGTATTAATTCTTGAAAGAAACCTTAACATGGTCTAGCTTTATAACCTGTTATTCCTATCATCGTTTTACTCGTATACACAGGTCCCATTGGTACAGCATTTTCATACAATAAATGGAACCATATTTTTTTAAATCAGAAAATTTGTTTGTAAAGCCACAGAACATTGGCAGGACAACTGAAAAGCAGGTATTTTATCTTGGAACAGTTTCTAACATTGCTCTCCATTTATTACTTTTCAGCTTGGTTATGTCCCTTTGTAGTTCTTCCAAGCTTGCTTGCTGTACCTGAAGTTGTAAAATGTGCCAATGTGAGTGATCTCAGGTTTGATTCGGATCCTAGATCTACTGGCCATGGTAACCTGTATGACTCTGTAAAAGACTGCCAGCCAGATGTGCAATGCAGGAACAAACATGTAATTTTAAAGTTTTATAGGTATTTTTTAGCTGTTTGACCAACTTTAAACTATTTAGGTGACTCAAAATGAAACAGGAGAAATAAAAGGGACACCTTGTTTCAACTGGGTTGTGCTCATATCAAGTTTCCTTTTCTTAAATAGAGTGACACAAATACTAGCCCAACAGACTCACTGTTGAACTTATGCCATAATGAAGGGGCAATCAGGCCCAGGACAACCTAATATCAGCTTTTGATACTTTTGCAAAATCATTGAGCAGTATTTGATATTTCCACTAAATCAGAATGTATTTTGGAAAGTGAGAGGGGAGGAGGTGGGAATCTGAATAAACATATCTGAGAAAAAAAGATAACTCAGGTCTGAAGGGTCATTCCCTTCAGTAAACACAAAGTGCAGTGGTTGCTCTTCCTGGATCTAACAGTAGGGGCGTGGGAAGCTTTCAGATGTCACAGGGTTGTAGATAACATTTGAACATATGATTAGCTTTCGTGAGCTGTCTTTAGAAACCTTACATTTTTCCCCCCCGCACCTTAGCCAGAGATCCTTCCCTTGAGGTTTCAGGACACTTAAAATGTTGCTTTGACAAAAATCAAGGATGTGGAGAAGTTTTTCCTGTGTGATGTCACTTTGCTGCCCTTTATAAGCCTCTGCAGAAAAGAAGGGAACCTATCTGAGGATTCACACTCCAGACAGAGGCAACCAAGGGAAAGCAAGAAGCAAAGAGACGTGTCAAGTTGCAGATACCGACCACCCGCTGGGAAGGGCGAGCCATGTCGCAGACCCGTCCCTACAGCTGCCTGGGCTACACGCTGCTGGTACTCTGTAGCCTGAAGGCTACCCTTGCCTTTCCCAACTCCTCTCCACTGCTGAATCCCAGCTGGGGGAACGGAGACCACCTGATGCACCTCTACACAGATACAGAGAGGAACAGCTTCCATCTCCAAATCAACGCTGATGGCTATGTTGATGGTGTTCCTCACCAAACCATTTACAGTAAGTAATTTCCTATGGACCCTCAGTCTGCATGGGAGCAGGGGAGGGAGAACAAAGCTTTTACTTTCTCACTACCTGTACAAAATCTCCTCCTCTTGTTAGGCAGGCAGACAGAGAAGTATAACTGTGGGATGGAAAATATACGTAATTATAATCCTTTTGTTTATCAAATAAACAAAATTACTCCAGAGAAATCAAGTAGACGGGGAATTTCATTCCTCACCTAAGAGAAATAAAGTTCTGTGGTTCCTGTGATATTCTGCAAGCAAAAACTACTCGAATTTTCCTTCACTTTATGATTTTAACTACAGCTTCCTGTGGAAGTTCCTATTAGAGGTTGGTAATGACATCCCCCACACAGCTACTTCCCATTGCAGTGACAGTATTGTCAAAGGAACTGCACTGAGGGAACTCACCATAGCAGTAGTGGAAAACTGACAGCATCCATAAAATCCCTATTTTGGGGTAGAGATCTGATAACTACTAAAACGAGGTCATTTTTTTCCCAGTACATCAATATATCTCTGCATTGGAAGTTGGTTTGTGAGACAACCTTCAGATTTGTGTCTTTAATGTAGGCGCATGGCAGAAACTCAACTATGCATAGAGCGTGGGTAAATGAGCATCCAACAGGTGATGAAACAGTGGGAAACTACAACAGGCCAGGCTGCTGTAAAAGAAGTGCTAAGCCTCTGGAGTGACCATTCCCTACTGTAACTACAAAGCTCTCAGATTGTCTCATCATAGTTTATTTTTGTTGAAAACTAAGGTATTCTTCTTCCTTTGCTGAATACCTGGTCCAAACACCCTAGTTAGTAGAAAAATTGAGGGGTTTTTAAGACTTTAAGACTTTTTAAAGACTTCTTTCATAACATTTCAATAGTACTTCTCTTTTAGTAGCACTCACATCACAAGTAGCTAGGGATCATGATGTTATGTTTATTGTTACTGCTGCATAGCATCTTCTTCATCCACTCAGTTAAAAATGTAAGCATATGGAATGATTTTTTTACATAAACATGTAAGGTGCAAAGAATGTTTTTAAAAGTTATAAATTAATCAAGGAGAAAAAAGGATCAAGTTCGGCTTTTTTTTTTAGGAATTACTAACGAAACATTTTCAGGGATACTTGCACTCTCTTGCTATTATTCTTCCTGCACATTTAAAGGTTTTATAAAACTCATTTTAGGTATGTTGGTCAAGAACCTGTGTGATGTTTTAGAAAACAACAGCCAGCAAAATACCATGTTTCACCCATAACTGCTCCAAACTGCTCCTGGAGCACTTAGGGCAACCCCAGTTCAAGGTGGATGTGGAGAAACTGGAGCTGGTCTGGAAGAGGGTTTTCAGGATGGCCAGGGGCCTTGAGTACAACCTATCGGAAAAGGTTGAGGGAGCTGGGCTTGTTTAGTATAGCAAAAAGGAGGTTAAGGACAATCTAATACCGTAGGGCAGTCACAAAGATGAGGAAGACAAACTCCCCTTGGTAGTGGCTGATGACAGAACTAAGGTTAATGGCCCCGGACTGTGGTTTGGGACCTCAGAGGGGATGTTAGAAAAAAAAACCAATACGTTGTCTTTGAGAGGTTAGTGCAGCACTGGAACAGGGCATCCAGAGAGGTGATGGTATCTCCACCCTGGGAGCTTTCCAAGGCTCAGACAAAGTGAGGGCTAACCTGATCTAGGGTGAGCAATAGTACCAGTTCACATAGGAGGTTGGTTCGGACCCCCAGGGGAAACTTCCAGCCAGATCATCTGTGGATCTGTAGGGCAACAGTGCAGTGTCGAACCGGGTCCTGGATTTGACATTGTTGTTTTTCTAAACAGGTGCCCTAATGATCAAGTCTGAGGGTGCTGGCTCAGTAATAATCACAGGTGTGAAGAGCGGACGCTACCTGTGTATGGACATGAAAGGAAACATTTTTGGTTCGGTGAGTAAGCTTTACTAAGACTCAAGAGTGAAAAGAAAATGCAGTCTGCTAATCTGGTGCCTGTTTCCTCAGCTTGGCAAATCTGTACAGCTACAATAGGAGGATGCAGATTTAAGCAAGCCGAGGACCTGTCACTTAGGTTAAACTTTCCTCTCTTCTTTGATTGCATTGAGTTGTAGAGTTGACAAAAATCCTGCTTCAGTAAAGGAGGGTAAAACGAGATCCAGTGATGGACCAATCTGAATTCCTGCCGTAGCCTAGAGCCATGGATTGGGAGTAACTCAAATGATGCAGCCCTCTGAAAGAAAGCAATGTTATCATTATAATACCTTTGCTGAAAACATGGGCATGCATCTCAGATCTACATTTGACTAAGCCTGAGTTGTCTGAGCTACAGAGCTGGCAGATCTGAAAAACACCTGCTGCAAGATCTCATCCCTCTTTCCACCTTTAATCAGCACTTGTCATTCACCAAGTTCTTCTGCTCACAAGTGTCATTTTTTTTCCCCTAAGCATTACTTCAGTCAAGAAGACTGCACGTTCAACCACAGGACACTGGAAAATGGATATGATGTGTACCAATCTCCCAAACACAACTTCCTGGTTAGCTTAGGCAGAGTTAAACAAGCTTTCTTCCCTGGTATGAATCCACCACCATACTCCCAGTTTTTGTCCAGGAGAAACGAAATCCCTTTGTTTCGATTCAACACACCGGAGCCCCACAGAAATACTAGAAGTGCAGAAATCGATCCAATGGATCCTCACCAGATCCTGGTCCCACAGAGGAAGATCTCTGTGTTGGGATCTCAGTTTCAGCGGCAAGCAGACTTTTCCCACCTGCCCAGAGAACCCGTGAGAATCAACCAGAACGACGTGGTCAACCCAGATGACCCACATGCTATGATGGATGCCAGGAGGTACGCGAGTCCTCGCTTTTACATTACAAGATAACTGGGGCCCTGCCACTTGCAAATTGAAGACATGGGCAAATATAAAAGGCAAAAAGAACGGTCTAGCACGCTCAGTCTGAATGTCAAAATAGCTATCAGAAACCTGAAAGACATGGGGAAAAAATCCTTAATCTCAAATTTTGTACTTAGAGGTGACAGTTTACTAAAAAAACAAGTTGGAGATTTTCCAGTTGCGTCTCTGTTTAACTGGAAACAAGACACATTTTTTAAAATATTAATACAAATCAATTGTTTTAGGGTCTGAATCACCTTAAGTATGCACCAGTGGAAAAAATAATTCACTTGAATGAAACGAGAAACCAATGTTACATTACTGATGTAACTGGGAAGAGACCTGAAGCATCTGAGATTCCAACAGACAGGGAATCCTTTTACTAGCACCATCCCTGGCTGCGCAAGCACAGCAGACAAACCAACTGATGGTGTGTATATGCTTATATAAAAATTACTATATATGGGGGCTTTTAGCTGTTAAGTTGGAGCTTCAGTCTCTTTTCATGTCCATACAAGTCAAAAAGTGACCACACTGCTGTCATAGGAGCAGCACACATGGAAAACTGGAGTAACTGACAGGAGAACAGGACACAATCAAATGGTCTTGTGTAGAAAGTGCCATTTCTGACACTTACCAAATCCTAGCCAAGGTACAGAAAAAAAGCAGATAGTTTCACTGTCTCTCAAGTGCTTCTCTATCATACTTCTGTATTCACCAAATTCTAGCGTCACAATATGGAAATATAACGTAGAGACATTCCTTAGTTTTGCATATTTCCAGCCAGAGGGAAGTACCAGGATTACTAATAACCAATAGTGTGTTAAACAGGATGGCTGGTTTTGCACACTGCTGAACAACACAGGGAAAAAGAAAATCCAAAACGTTATGCCTTATAGACGTCAAACTATCAACAGCTCAAGAAGACGCTCATCTAATGAGTGAAAATTCGGTTTGTATTTAGAAAAGGAGAATCTAAGTTTAGCTCCATGTTTCTATTTAGCTCTGAGCAGGTATCAGATGTGCTATACTTAGAAGGTTGAAATTACTTTAATATTAATCAGATCTCTAATGCTGACAAAACCTTTTCCCTAAATTGTTTTATGTTATGGGGAAGGTTACTTATCAGAATCTAACCTCCATATATACATCTGAAGTTTACAAATCTTTAGTTAAGATGTAATATCTGCAGAGCAGAGCTTTTTATTGTAATTTAGGTGTCAAATTGTTAGCTGGTAGAATTCAGGAGAGCTTGATTGGTTTTGATGGAGCTATATTAATTTCCACAAGGCCTCTGAAAATTGTGTATATAGCTACTTTTCTCCCTTATTTCTTTTTGTTTTGATTTGATCTTCCTGAACGCTTAAATCTGTGTGGTTTTGAAAAAGTTATTCTTGATCTACACTGCAGAAATCAAAAGCAAGGTACTGATGAGCTGCAGAAAAATCCGCTGTGGCAGATATTTGAGAGGAGTTTTTTATTTTGGTTTGTGTGCATTTTCTGCACGTCAAAATGCAGATTCCTCTGGTTTGCTTATTTAGTGTATTTAACAGCCTGACAACAGTCTGAAAATGGTACATTTGTCCCAGGTGTGCTCATAGCAATAATGCAAATTACATTAGGCTAGATTCTGGTCCATTTCTTTCATTCTTGTGAAGTAATTCACTGAAGCCACCAGAGTTACTGCTGTGTAAAAAAATCAAAATAAGGTTTCCTGTGTTTCTTGCTTTCATTGAAATTGTTCTGGATTTAGCACAGGGTCTATCCTACTGACAGCTTTTAAAATAATTATTTTCCCTATATATGTATATACACACGATATGTCTTTATCTATAACATCCAAGAAGTTACATTAGAATAGTCATAGGGCCTGATTCCACTGTTAGAATAGTTTTCCTACATGGAGTGATTCCTAATTCATATAAATTCTTAGAAGCACAGGACAAGCCAAATGATTAGGATTAGACCGAGAGTTTTGTGTCATAATTTATTGTTTTTCATCCTCTAAACTCATCATCTTTTTGATTAGTTTCAAAAGGAAAGGAGTGATTGTAATGGATTTAGAAGAATTGTAAGGTGGGCAGATAGTTGTGTGTTTTCTTGCTTATTCAAAATACAGCAAGGCTTCTTACCTTGCTGTCTATAGAGTGGAGATGTGTGATTTTATTTATGTGTTTGAGTTTAATCATTTTACTTGATTCCTATACTGCTCTTCTTGGCTTCTGCTCCTTGAGAGCTCTGGACTACAATTACACAAGCAAAGTTCTCATTTTGTGCAAACTGTTGTAAGCTCCACAGAGCTCTCCAGAACTGCAAGTCAATAGACCTACAACAATTTGAATAATGAGAAGTTTTGTCTCAATCCATACCAAATTTTGATGAGAAATGTTGGCGGGGTAAATTCTCTATATGATCTCTATATTCATCCAGTAGAACAAAGTAAGAAGGGTTGCTCACTCCACCAATAGTCACGGGATTTAGTCTCTAAGCTAAGAGTGAATGCACAGTGGATTTTGCATCAAAAAAACCCAAGCTGTAACTATAGAGAACTGTACTGAAACATCAGAAGAATTCATTCTTCAAAGGAGATGCTGGCCATCACCAGCTAGTAAGAAAGCATTACTTATTTATATTGCAATATTTATTTATTTATTTGTGTGGGTCTTAAGTCCCATGGAATATTTATACATATTTATAACAATGTATTATAGAGAGTGTTTCCTTTTATAAAACTACCAATAAAGTTTTCCTTTTCTCCAAAGGGTGGATTTTGCATTGTCTGTTCAAGCCCCCTATTCTCAAAGGACTTGATTAAATAAATGTTACTAGCTGAGTCTGAAAATTCGTGTATTCCAGTGTCCCCTGTGATTGTCAGCTTCATAGATTGCAGCCTGATGGGTATTTCATGCACCACAGCCATCAAAGTTCTGTGAAAGATGATGTGAAAAACCAAGCCTTAGTAGGACTAAACTGACCATGAAAAGATTGTCACCTCTACTCGGAAACTCTTTCTGCAAACTAAAAGCAATGGAAAACACTGGTCCAGCAGTTCAGTGCTGCTAGGAAATTTTTGTGATCGTGGCTCCAAAGTATTATGGTAACAGATACTTGGTAAATTACCATTACTGCTCACTTATTCCTGCTCATACAAAATATTCAAACTCCATTCCTAGGGCCATGCTCAGGGTCACAGACTGAATAAATTGCAGGTATCATCCTCATAGTTCTCTCCTGTAATGGTCCTCAGAGAGCTGCAAAATAGCAAGTGCCCATGGGTCTGACAGATTATCTCCTTGCAATGCTTCCTCTCACCACAGATACTCTATGGAGCTCTGCCATAGTCAGTAGCATTATTTGCATCTGCTATGGTGCCAGTACCAAGAGAAGCATCATATTATCACCAGGTTCCACAGTTCAGTTGCACTTGGTGGGCAAGAGGACAGTGGTCTTCAGTGGCACAGTGGTCAGGTAGATGGGGAACTCTCTTCTCCAAGACTCCTTTCTCCTCCCATTGCTAAAGTTTAGGTCCATG
>NW_010298852.1:0-1846 GCF_000700745.2 Antrostomus carolinensis | reverse complement strand
AATGTGCAACAGGATTGAAGCATATGAGATTTTTTTTTTCTGATACCTTGGCATATAGATGCCAAGGTATCAAAAAAAACCTAGCTTGGATCATTTAGTCTCCCACACATTTGAAATCTCAGTACTGTCTTGGGGCTGTTCAAACTCTTTCACAGTAAGCTGTGCACAGGGAAAGAAGAAGAAAGCATGCTGCAGAGCAGCCATGGCCCTAGAAACAATCTCTGCCACCTCTCTCTCTTTCCAAAAGCAGGACAAACACAAAGGTATGTTCTGTTGTTTCTCCTGGTTCAGGAAGCTTGTTCTGTTGTAAACTAAAACTGCAACCGGATCTTGAAGCAAGGAATAAATGCTGAGAAAGAGGAATAATCCCAAGACTTATGTTTCATGGATCATGAGGTGTTATTAGAAATTATTTCTGAGACTGTTTTCTCCACAGAGTAACCCAGATACAACACCAAGCATCTGCAAGGTACCTTAGCAGAGCACAGAAGGTGACAGCATGGATGATAATGGTAAAAGACAATGAAATCCAGACTGTCTGTTTCAGGTGCCCTTCTAAAAGCTGACACCTCCTAAAAAAAGGACTTGATCTCCATCTCTAGGCCAAACAAATTCTGGGAAATGTAACTGAAAGGGAAGTGGCTGTAAATGGTGACATTAAAGAATAGCACTTGAGCAGCAGTGTGAATGGAGACTCTCAAAGTACACTTCGAAAGGTTTAACGGGGCCTTGTTTACTTATTTACTAAAAAGTTTTCTCTTCTAACTCTTTAAACCCACATTTCTACAAAGGACCAGCAGAAGGTTGGACTGCATGTAAACTATTCCATGCATGTACACATCTGACACATTTTTTTGATAAGAACATTTTTCCAATTTCCATTTTTCAGGTAAAACCAAATTAATGAGATAGCAGAATCGAGTGCATTGGCCTTTTTATGGGTAACATGTGCCTGCAAAGTGAGGGGAGCAAAACAATTGCAAAGAGTGCATTTCTTGTGAACAAAATGACAGGTAGACATCACCCATCTGTGTTCTGTCCCATTACAACTGCCAGAATTGTAGTGGCATTTCTACAAGGGCTCTGCATGGGCTGTAGCATATTTGTCTATATGTATTTTACAGTAAAAAAAAAAAAAAAAAAAAAAAGCAGACAAGAGTTACAAGAGTCAGAGCAGTGACAATGCCAGTAGAGCAAACCCCACAACCCATCTTTGGGGTGCAGGAGTGGCAGCCCTCTTAGCAGCACGGGTCTGCCCAGCACAGAGCATGTCTGTACACAGGCACCCACCACCAAAAGTTTCAACTCTCCAAGATCCTTTTTCACACTGGGTATCTCCTTATGGTTCCTTCCTTTTGCTGCTCCATCCATGGTTTCTTTCCAAAACTAGACACAGAGAAGGTCAGCCTGTCCCACTTTGGGCTTAGCCTCTCACTGGTCTACGCCGCAGCTCCTGACATCTACCAGTTCCCAAACTTTTGCTGCCTCCCAAGTTATTTCCAGATTCCAGCAGAATTCAGCGTTGATGTGACTGAGAAGGACAACATGGCACACTTATAATTTAATTAATTTTTCTCACTGTTCATTATTGCTTACTCACAAGCCCACATAGAACAGTAGCTTCCACATAAGTTCAGCGATGGCTTTATTTCTTCCTATACTGCTGTGAATTTTATGGAGTATCTATTTACTTATGTAGGAATTAAAGGAAATTTAACCTAGTGTGGTTTAAATGTAAATAATATTTTTTCTGACTCTGCTGTCTGTCAGCCGGATGTGTAGAGAGAACGTGCCTCATGGCAGGTCACACACTAGCCATTCGTGGGATTGCTTTTGCTCAAGGACC
>NW_010298851.1:0-12330 GCF_000700745.2 Antrostomus carolinensis | reverse complement strand
ATATGATGATGTCGTCAATGTACTGCAGGTGTTCAGAGCTTTTACCTTGTTCCAGTACTATCATGGCAAATTGTGGGGCTGTGTTTCCACCCCTGGGCAGTCGATTCCAGGTGTACTGAACACCCCTGCAGGTGAAAGCAAACTGCAGTCTGTACTCTGCTGCCAAAGGAATGGAGAAAAACACATTAGCGATATCAATTATGGCGTAACACTTAGCTGTCTTGGACTCCAGTTCGTATTGAAGTTCGAGTGTACCTGGCACAGCAGCACTCAGCGGCAGCAGGACTTCATTCAGGCCCCGATGGTCCACTGTCAGTCTCCACTCTCCATTAGACTTCTGGACAGGCCATATGGGACTATTGAATGGTGAGTGAGTCTTACTAATCACTCCTTGGCTCTCCAGTTTATGAATAGGAACCCAAGAGCCTCAGTTGGTGCGATATTGCCACCGATGCACTGTTGTGGTAGCGATCGGCACTTGCTGTTCTTTGACCCTAAGTAATCCCACAGCAGAAAGGTCCTCTGAGAGACCAGACAGAGCAGACAACTGTTTAATTTCCTCTTTCTCCAAAGCTGCTATACCAAAAGCCCACCGGTAACCTTTGGGATCCTTGAAATACCACCTCTTGGGATAATCCATACCAAGGATGCAAGGGACTTCTGGACTGGTCACAATGGAGTGCTTTTGCCACTCATTCCCAGTCAGACTCACTCCAGCTTCCAATAAAGTCAGTTGCTGGGATCGCCCTGTTATTCCAGAAATACAGATAGGCTTTATACCACTATGGCTTGATGGTATTAAGGTACATTGTGCACCAGTGTCCACTAGAGCCTTATAATCTTGTGGGTCTGATGTGCCAGGTCATCAAATCCACGCAGTCCAATAAATCTGGTTATCCCTTTCTTCCACCTGGCTGGAGGCAGGGCACCTCTAATCCTGATCATGGTATTTGCCACTCACTTCTTGTAAATACGAGTCAGAAGTCCCTTCAAGAGGTTCAGAAATGAGATCAGCCCTCTTACTCTGTCTGGAGAGCTGCCCACTGAAGACTGGAGCAGCATATTTCCTGGAAGGATCCCCTTCTTTGATTGTTTTTCCTTGCAACTCATGTATTTGTGCCCCTAGGATCGAGGTAGGTTTTCCATCCCACCTCCTCATGTCCTCTCCGTGGTCACACAAATAAAACCACAGGGTGCTTTGTGGAGTGTATCCTCTATGTCCTTTCTCTTGAGCAGAGGGATGCTGGCTCCTGATAGCTGAGATACTGGTCTGTACAGGTAGGGAACTGGACATATCCTCTTTGAGTTGCTGGACTTCCCGGGACAGTTTTTCCACAGCTGAGATGCAGGCCCATACAGAGGCCGATATGCTTCATTCATATTGCTGTAGTTGACCAGTTAACTCATCCACCGTTTGTCTCTTATCTTCTTTCCAGGCCATTACTGCCAATGAGTTGGCGTATGATGATGGTGCACTCTGTAAAGACTTCTGCCACATGATTCAGCTGAGATGCAGGCCCATACAGAGGCCGATATGCTTCATTCATATTGCTGTAGTTGACCAGTTAACTCATCCACCGTTTGTCTCTTATCTTCTTTCCAGGCCATTACTGCCAATGAGTTGGCGTATGATGATGGTGCACTCTGTAAAGACTTCTGCCACATGATTCATGAGCATTGGACTTCATCTGGGTCTGTGGGTAACTGTTCATTACCTGGATCATTATAAATCACATCCAGCACAGCTAATTCCCTCAAATACTGGATACCTTTCTCCATGGTGATCCACTTAGCTGGGTGACACATCACATCATCTTTGAGAGGGTATCTTTCCCTCACATCTGACAGAAGTCACCTCCAGAGGCTGAGGGTTTGTGTCTTTCTCCCAATTGCCTTGTCTTCCCTAGACAGAGATCCCAGCTGCTTTGCTTCCCTGCCCTCTAATTCCCAGCTACTGGCCCCGGTATCCCAGCATCGGAGAAGCCAGGTAACAATGTGCTCACCCGGATGGCGGCTGAAGTCTTTCCACAGATCTCGCAGCTCACCTAGGCACAGGGATGAGGTGATTATCTCTGCTTCTGCATCTTCCTCCTGTTCTCGTGGTGGCCCTGGTTCACTTTCATCCTTTGGTGAGCGAGCTGACTTTTTTCTGTATTGCTTTTTCTGTACAGGAGCAACTGATACTGGCATGGGTTGATCCTCTGGTTTGGGTGCAGTAGCAGTATTTGTCATGGGGTTTGAAGAGGTTGCCGTGCTTGTTACAGGAGCCGGACTATCTGCAATATTTGTCATTTTGCTGACAAATCCAGAGACCTTCCCTTCCTCTTGAGGGTACCAAGTAGCATTGAATAGGATTCAATAGACATGGGCCAGTGCCCACCATGTTGCAATGATCTGTGTCTCTCTGGAATTGCCAGGGTGACAACATACTGTTTCCAAATATTTTACTAATTCTTCAGGATTCTGCACTTGTTCGGGTCGAATTTCCAGAACATTAGAGGTGCCCACTGCCCCAGGTGCTTGCCCATACTATCCCACACACCCTACCACTCATAACTATCCCTTGGGGCCGACCTCTGGATCATATTCCTAAATAATTGTTTAACCCACAAAAGGTGTTGAAACACATTAAAGAGACCCAGCAATAGGAACATGATGGTTAGAGCATCCCAAGGATATTTGAAATTCTCACTGAATGAGGGAAAGGAGGCAAAGGAGTGGGGAAATCACTTCCCTCTGTCAACAAAGAGGCACCCGACCGTGTGGCCAGTGACATGACCGTATTGTAAGCCAACACCACACAGTACAACAAAATCATCACCCTGAGCCCTCTCCCAGCCTTGATAAACAGCACCGCAGGGAATATATACTGCACATAAGGTTTTACATAGCACAGCCAGGTGATCAAATAAAACAACATTGTGACCAAGGACTATTTAACTACTATATTAACTGTATATATACATATATATAAAAGATTGCTTTAACACACTCTGGTCAGATCTGCTGTTTTCTCAACCCTTTTGCCCCATGCTGGGCACCAAAAGACTGACGTGGTTTAACCAGGAAGGGTCACTGCCAGCCCCACCCCCACCTTCCAGTGGTATGGAGAGTAGAAAATATAAACGAACGGGGCTCGGGGGTTGAGACACAAGCAGTTTACTGGAATAGTAAGGGGGATACAACCCCAAACAACAACAACAACAGTACTAATGAAAGAATATTCAACATTTTAAAAGTGCTTCACAGAACACAGAATATACAACATTTTAAAAGTGCTTCACGAGGGTCCTCGCTGTGGGACCAGCTCGCAAACTAAGGTGCCCAGGAGCTCCCTCCTCCCGGAACTTCCCTGTTTAAATACTGAGCATGACATCACGTGGTATGGAATACTGTTATGTGGTATGGAATACTGTTGTGGTATGGAACACCTGCCCTGGCCTGCCCAGGCCAGCTGCCCTGGCTGCCCCCCTCCCAGTTACCTGAGAACAATTAACTCTATCCTAACCAAACTCAGGACAGGATGGCCCTCCAATGTCTGAGGGACAGTGTGCTAGCGAGGCCCTTTGGTCTGCCACCTCAGAAGAAGTGGGCAATATTACTCCAAGTGGCAGCAAATATGCAAAGGTTATTGATTAATAAGTTGATTAATATTGATTAATCTTAGCAACAACCATATTGATTAATGGTTGTTAAGAAACAACAGCGAGTAGTTACTTGGGAACTAAGACTATTCTTCTCAGAAGAGTGGTGGGATCAGTAGCCTAACTGAATTGCATTTACACCAATGCACACAGCACAGGCAACAAACAGGAGGAAGTAGAAGCCATTTTGCAGCAAGAAAACTATGATATAATCAAGCAGCTGGTAAGTCTCATGATCGCTAGCCCTTGTTCTTGTGAGGGACTTCAACTTACCAGATGTCTGCTGGAAGTCTAATACAGCAGAAAGGAAATAGTCTTGGAGGTTCCTGGAGTGTGTGGAAGAACTTCCTGACACAGCTGGTGAGTGAACCACCTAGGGAAGGTGTCTGCTGGACTTGTTTGTGAACAGAGAAGGCCTTGTGGGAGACGTGACAGCTGGAGGATGCCTGGGGCACAGCAATCACAAAAAGATAGAATGCTTGATTCTTGGAAAATCAAGGAGGGGAGTCAGCAGAACTTCCACCTTGGACTTCCGGAGTCAGTCCAAGCAGTGCAAAGCTTCAATAAAGTGCTGATGCCTGATGCCTGAACACATCTCAGTGTTGGTCATCATTTCATCCACCACAACCCTCCCTTCAGGATGTGCCAAATTTTGGACATTTGACTCTTGCGCTGGGTGATCCTGCTGGGCTTCAGGCTGCCCATCAAAAGGGCATAGCTCAACCATGGTATCTCTGTGTTACCTAGTATCTCCACGGAGAAGACACCTCAGTGCTAAGACCACAACAATGCTGCTGGAAGCCTGTATGCAGGCAACTGGAATGCACCCTGTTTGTCCCTGGCTGGGAGGAGAGAGCTGAGATCCTCCTAAGGTAGGATAAGTCGGGTTGAGGGGTTTCATTATGTTAACTTGGAAACTGGATTCCTCTTCTCTCAGCAGTGTCCATTTTCTTTTGAGTGAAACACCTGATTGTGATCCTACTCCAGCTTAAAAATGAGCCAGCAAAGGGCAGCTGAGACCAGCTCTCCTCACTCTGCACTCAGGAACAATCCCTTTTCCTCTCAGGGCCCATAATGTTTCACTTGAAATGCAGCAGAAATGCCTTAAAAACACTCCTCAGCTGTGGTGGGACAACTAGAGCAGAATAAACAAAGTCAAATCTCCACAGCCCTGCTCTGCAGTCAGATGAATTGGGAGCAACGATGTTGACAAGTTCTTTGATCTCCCAAATCAATTTAATCTGAGATCATCCTGTGCTCCTCTTTACCTCATGCTGTAAGGCAGGACTGACTCCTTCATAGCCCACATCAGAGTTCCCAGTTCCCTTCAGCAAGCTCAGCCAGCACCAAGTGGTTCTCATGAACACACCTTCCAAAGGTCTTCCTAAAAAGGGAAAGGCAGTCTGAGGTTTCTCATGAGAACTGGAATAGGTTTTGCACAGAGAAGAGTGTCCTAACTTCTCACTGCCTTTTCTTCCTTAGACAGGTTCCCATGCACAGAGACACCAAATGTCCAACAGCAGCTCCATCACTCAGTTCCTTCTCCTGGCATTCACAGAGACGTGGGAGCTGCAGCTCTTGCACTTGAGTCTTCCTGGGCATCTACCTGGCTGCTCTCCTAGGCAATGGCTTCATCAACACTGCCATAGCCTGTGACCAGCATCTTCACACCCCCATGTACTTCTTCCTTCTCAAACTCTCTATTCTTGACCTAGGCTCCATATTCACCACTGTGCCCAAATCCATGGCCAATTCCCTCTGGGACACCAGGGCCATCTCTCCTATACAGGATGTGTTGCACAGATCTTCTTTGTATTCTTCTTGTTTGGTGCAGAGCATCCTCTTCTCATCATTGTGGTCTATGATGTCTATGTTGCCATCTGCAAGCGCCTGCACTACGGGACCCTCCTGGGCAGCAGAGCTTGTGTCCACATGGCAGCAGCTGCTTGGGGCACTGGGTTTCTCAATGCTCTGCTGCACATGGCAAATACATTTTTACTACAACTCTGCCAAGACAATATCCTGGACCAGTTCTTCTGTAAAATTCCCCAGATCCTCAAGCTCTCTTGCTTGCACTCCTCCCTCAGGGGCATTGGACTTCTTGGTTTTACCCTTTGTTTAGCATTTGGGTGGTGTTTTTCCATTGTGGCGTCCTATGTGCAGATCTTCAGGGCTGTGCAGCCCATCAGCAACAGTGGTAGCACCTCTGTGATAATGTATTTAAGAAGAGTGTGCACCAACACCTGCAGCCAGAGAGAGGAGTGAGAATATGTGAGAGAAGCAACTTCAGACACCAAGGTCAGTGAAGAAGGAGGGGATGGAGGTGGTCCAGGTGCCGGAGCAGAGATTACCCTGAAACTTGTGGTGAAGACCATGGTGAGGCAGGCTTTCCCCTTGCAGTCCATGGTGGAACAAATATGTAGTCTGCAGCTTGTGGAGGACCCCAGGCCAGAGCATGTGGATGCCTGAAAAGGTCTGTGATTCTGTGGGAAGCTTGTGAGGGAACAGACTCCAGGCAGGACATGTGGCTTGAGAATTTGGCCTTCTGAGGGCACTGGCAGGTTGGATTCCATGACGGCATTGTCAGAACCCTGGAAGCATCCGTATAGCTTCATGTCCCTGACCAGCATTGTCTGTGGCCTCCAACCACACCCCTATTCTGTGGGCCCAGGAGACCATTTCAGCTCACTTTCATCCCCAGCTTGACTTATGCTGTAACTGTGCACGTCTCCAATAATAGCTGTAGAAACAACCTTGCCTGTTCATGGACCTTGTCGGTTCAGACTTGCAGACTCACTTCTCAGCTTGATTCTTTATGGGCTGTACAATAAAATGACACCATGGCCCTCCAAGTGCCAGACCCCAGCTGATACACAGAGCCCTAGGGCCTTTCTGCTACCTTTCTTCCCATCACTTGGTCACGTTGGGGAGGAGAGGAAGGAAAAGCAGGTGAGGTTTCTGGATGCCAACAATTGAAATGCAGCCATCACATGTGAAATAATCTAAAGGCCATGCTAGTTTAAAAGTGTTACCTTCAGCTCCTTTCTCGGAGGCATTAAATCTTTAGCAGGAACATGGAAGTGCTGACATCCCTCCATCTTCCTCTCTTTTGGCAAGGAAGTTGACAGTACCCAAGTCAGGGGCTCTAAAGGTGGAGTTCACATCAATGCTCCTCCTAGTCAATTGTATTTTTCCTAAGACTCAGCCTTATGTTTGTTTCACACTTTTGGTTTGCAGTCAAACACAGCCTGCTCTCTTACCCTTCCGCTCCCTCCAGGGAGTAGGGGAGAGAATTGGAAAGAAAAGGGCAAGGAGACTCACAGGTTGAGAAAAAGTTATTTGCTAATTAAAATAAAGTGATAATGATAACAACAGTAATAACAGAATATACAATTGAGTGATGTACAGTGCTGACCACCCACTGACCAATGCCCAGCCTGTCCCCAGTCAGTGATCCCGGAGCAGAGACAGTCCCAAACCCAAAACCTCGGAAGAGCAAGCCCGAGCAATTCCAGAGAGAATGCCCCTGTCTTCCGGTCAACCCTGGTCAGTATCCTGGACACGATGTGATATGATATGGAATATTTCATTGGCATATCCAAATGCTAGTTTGGGGTTTTACTATTTACTACGACTCTCCCCTCCCAGTCCTTTCACTTGCAAACTACCCAAACACGATGGCCTTGAGCTCCAGCAGCAGTTAGTAACTTTAGTACTTTATCAACTTTCTTCTCAGAACAAATCCTACACTGAAACTAAAACACAGCTGTTCTAACTACTAAGAAGAAAATTAACTCTATCCTAGCAAAACCAGGACAAGCCTAAAGCTCCCAAGAGGCCATTTGTGGCTGTTGCCTCTGTCATGTCATTGGTCACTGCAGAAGAAGGTTTGGCTCTGTTACCTCTCCAGTTACATTTAGGCTATTATTAGGTTGCCCCACGCAGTCCCTTCAGCAAGCTAGAGAGGCCCTGTTCCTTCAAATTCTCCTACAGTTCATATTTTAAGCTCTGCACACCATCTTCGCACATCTCCTCTGGACACTCTCCGTTTTCTCCATCCTCCTTAAGAAAAGCAAAGCCCACTGGCTCATATGGAAGCTGTCATGACCCACAGGCCCTTCTTCTCAGGGCACTCCTTAGCTGATATGGTCACTGCCCATGCTGCTATATAGAGTTGTTCTGCAGCTTTTCCTTCTAAAGTTGCTTTTCTCTTGACCAAATCCACACCTGTGTGTTAAGATCCCTCTAGACTGAACCTCCAACAGTCCAGCATATAAAGTTTGTGTGTTGATGTTCATCCTGACTCACGGTGCCTCTAACAAGACCATCACTTAGGTAGCGACAGGACATTACAGGTGAGAAGAAGAGTACTAATGTAATGGAATCTCTAATCAAGGTGGAAAGCACCACGTTAACCATCTCAGAAACACCAAATAAGGGTACAGAGTGAGTGAGTGCAGGGCCTGTGATCAAATTATGAAGAGGGGTTGGCTTTTTGAATGGGAAGTCTAAGGATAGTTTAAAATTAGGACTTGAAAAGTGGGGAAAGGATGGAAAGTAGATGCATGGTGAAGCAAAGGAAATGATGAGGGCTATTTGGGGCTGCCTGTCCAGCAGGCCTGCATCTAAGCAACACTGCCTGGAGCAAGACAAAAAAGCTGCAGCTGGTCTGACTGCACTAACATCCCACAGGGAACCTGAGAACTTTCCCTTCTGTCTTCATTGTTAGACCTTGAGGGGAAGAAACTGCTACATCTTTTAGGTTTCTACTCTCTTCAAAGGGATTTCAGGAGGTCTCTGGTCTGGCCTTCTGCTCAGAACACAATCAGCTATGGAGTAAGACCACATTGCTCAAGGCTTTATCCAGTGGGGCTGTGGAACAACCAAGGACAGAGATGGCAAAATGTCTGGGAAACCTTCTCCGATGCTTGGATGCCCTCATGGAGAAAAAGATTTTCTTCATCTCTGTCATGAACCTTCCTTATTTCAACATCTGACTATTGTCTATTATCCCCTGCTAAGCAACAGGGTGACAAGACTGGCTCCATGTTCCTAGAAAAAGTCTCCATTGGGACTGTCAGGCTGCTACAAGATCCCTGAGGTCTTCTCTTCTGCAGGCTGAAGAAGGTTCTTCCTCTCAGCTTATTCTCCTAGGCAAGTGCTTCAGCTCCTGAGCTGAGGCCTTCCTCTGAGCTCACTCCCAGTTATCATCTTCCTCAATGTGATGACTTGACTGGCCAATAGCCCAGCAGCCACACCACTGCTCACTCCCTCTTCCCCCTCCCCAGTGGGGGACAAAAATTAACATAGTAGTGTACAGAGGTTCTAAAGGGTGATGAGCATGAGAAGACAGTAATTTCCTTCACCCTTTTGGCAAGGTTCCTCTGTATACACTCCCAGACACTGCTGGTTGCCTTTGCTACCAGATCACATGGTGGGATTGTGTTCTGTTATTTGTCCTCCAGCATCACCAGGGCCTTTTACACAGGGCTGATCCCCATCCAGGCATCCTAAGCCCCTACCACTGCAGGGTGTCATTCTGTTGCAGGTGCAGGAGCTGGCATTGGTCCTTCTTCTCTCCCATCATGTTCCTGACAGGAAAGTCCTTCTATCTGTCAGGTTTCTCCTGAATGGCATTCCTAAGGCTCAGGAATGATCTTCACATCTCAGTGTCATCGGCAAATGTGGAAAGGGTTATGTCCTCCAGGTCATGGATACATGTGTTAAACCATACAATGCTCAGGAGATTTCCCTGTGCTAACCCACAATGTCCCAGTATATCCCACTGGTCTCTAGGTAGGGTATGGCCCTGTCTTGGTTTTTAGCTGGAACAGAGCTGGGTTTCTTTTCAGTAGCTAGAATAGTGCTGCATCATCCCCTGCACCTCACCCATGCTGGACCCCCATTGATCACTTCCCACCCTTCACAGCTGCTACTCATTGCCCATGTCTCTCCATGCCCCCAACACCCACACCCTGTAGTTCCCAGTCCCTCCGGTGTGCCCATTGACTGTGCCCTTGATCCTTCTCCACCTCCTCCTGGATGACTGTGTTGGATTTGTGTGTGAGGGGCCATTTTTTGGTAGTGGGGAAGGGGCACAGTGATGGGCCTTGTGAGAAGCTTAATGAAGATCCCCTGGCTCCAAGGCAGACCTGCCTCCAGCCCAGGCTGAGCCAATCAGCGACAGAAAACACCTCTTTGAATCCATATTTATGAGGGGAAGGACTGTCTTGAAAAGAAGAAGATGGAGAAAACCTGGAGGAGAGGTCATTGACTTGAATAAAAGATAAGCATTGGCCTAAACAAAGGGAGAGTTTTGTTGTCATGAGGAAGGAAGAGGAGGGGAAGAACAGAGAACCTCAAACACCGAGTTCAACATGCAGGGAGAAGGAGAAGGTCAGTGAGGTCCCCTGTAGCCCATGGAAATTCAGTGGCAGAGCAGATACCCCACATATAGTCCATGGAAGACTCCATACTGGAGCAGAAAGCTGAGTCCAAGACTGAATTGAGACCCCAGAGATGCTCAGCGCCAGAGCAGGGGTGGAGGAGGAGGTGCGCTGGACCCATCTGCAGCCCATGGAAGTCCCCATGCTGGAGCCAGAAGCTGTGCCTGAAGAGGTCCATGACTCCGTGGGAAGCTCACTTTGGAACACTTTTTTCCTGGACTCTTATAGCCCATGGGAGGGATTTAGTGACAGAAAGAGTGGCAGAGATGAACTGACTGCAACCCCTATTCCCTGTCCCCTGTGCCACTGCAGGGGTGATGGTTGAGAAACCAGAAACAAAGTAATTTGAGCCCAGGAAGAAGGGACAGGCGGGGGAAAGGTTTTGTAAGATGTGGTTGTTATGTCTTACTCTTCTACTCTGACTGATTGGTAACAAATTAAATTTATTTTTCTTCACAAAATTGAGTCTCTTTTGCCCATGACCATAACTACTGAGTGAGCTGTCCCTGTCCTCATCCCTGACCCCTTTGTTGTGATTCCATTCCCATCTCACTGGGTGGGAGGAGTGAGTGCAAGACTGCTTGGTCTTACCTGTTGGTGAAACCATCACAGATACTCAACTAGGAGGTGCTGTTGATTCTCCCAAAGGGACAAGAGGCCTTACGGAGAGATCTAGATAGATTGGAGCATTGGACTATCATCAATGACATGAAACTGGACAAGAACAAATGCCAGATGATGTACCTGGGGTGGAGTAATGCCAGACATTAAGGTGAAACTGGGAGAGGAGTGGCTGGAGAGCAGCCCTGCAGAAAGGCACCTGGGGATGCTGGTGGGCAGCAGACTCCAAAGGAGCCAGCAGAGTTTTGGTGTTTTTGCAGACATCTCAAGTGAATTAAAACCCTTGTGCATTATAAAATCAAGCTAGTATTGTCAAAGAAGGTACCTGACCTAGGGAGCTGCTATGTATAGAATCTTCTCACTATTCCAAATTCAATGCCTTTTTGTTTTTATTTATGTTTCAAGTGACATAATGATTTTGATACATATATTTACTCATCACTGCCCCCAGAGGGTCCCCTTGTATGGGACTCTGTCTTTTTGAGAATCTTGAAGTCTAATAGTCTTACTATTTATTTATTAATGTTTCCATTTTAATTCCACACATATTGGAGGAATTCTGTTTGAAATGACATCTAGATATCTTAATCAAAAACTAAATTCCACCCTTTAGGTCTAATGAAACCTCATCATCTGCTGTCAGGAGCTGTTCAACAGCTCACAAGATTCAGAAATAATACATTACAAGAGGACAGCCACATCCCTGGCATTTTCCCTAGTAACCAAGAGGGCAAACCACATCCCGAGGGGCATCAAACACAGTAGAACCAGCTGGTCAAGGGGTGATTATCCCACTGGAAGACATGTCCTCTGAGGAGCAGTTGAGGACACTGGGCTTGTTTAGTTTGGAGCAAAGGAAGCTGAGGGACGACATCATTGCTCCCTGTGGCTTCCTGAGGAGAGGACATGGAGGGGCATGTGCTGATGTCTTCTACCTCTATCCAGGGACAGGACGCCTGGGAACGGTTTGAAGTTGCATAAGGGAAGGTTCAGACTTGACATGAAGAAGTGTTTCTTTACTGAATCTGGTCAAACACTGGAACAGGATTTCTAGGGAGATGGTCGATGCCCCAAGCCTGTCAATGTTAGAGAGGCATTTGGAGAATGCCCTTAATAACATGATTTATCTTTTGGGCATTCCCAAAGTGGTCAGGTATTTGAACTAGATGTTCATTGTAGGTGCTTCCATCTTGATGTAGTTTAACCAGGAAGGGTTGCTGCCCACCCCACCCCCCACCCTCTGGTGGTATGGGGAGGAGCAAATATAAATGAACAGGATGAATGGGCTGAGACACGAGCAGTTTACTGAAATAGTAAGGGAGAAACAACACCAAACAACAACAAGAACAGTACTAATGAAAGAATATACAACACAAGTGATACACGGAACCAAACAGCTCACCACGAGACCGGCTAGAGAACTACAGTACCCAGCAGCCCCCTCTTCTGAGTACTTCCCTGTTTAAATACTGAACATAATGTCACATGGTATGGAATACCTGCCCTGGCCTGCCCAGACTGCTGCCCCAGCTGCCCCTCTCCAAGTTCCCTGAGAACAATTAACTCTGGCCTATCCAAACCCAGGACACAATTGAATTATTCTATTCTATTCTATTCTA
>NW_010298850.1:0-4322 GCF_000700745.2 Antrostomus carolinensis | reverse complement strand
GTGGTGGAGATCCCAACCATTCCCATCCCCAGGTGGGACTCACTCTGTTGTAGCCACTCCCAATGCTTGTCCCACTTCTCCATCATCTCCTTCTTCTTTGCAATAAGCTTCTCCACGTGGGTTTTGATCTACAAGGATGGAGGAGATGGGTTGGGACCTTCCAAGAGTTGTGGTCCCACCATCTCATCCCATCCAACCACCTCCCTGGCACCTCATCGGCCGCCGGGCTCTTGCCGAGGATGAGGGTCTTGCCGAGCTCCAGGCAGGTGGAGATGCTCTTGCCACGGGCTTCCATCTCGTTCTTGAGACCTTGGTGGTCGTTCATCAGCAGCTCCACTGAGGAGACGTCCCTACAAGTAGGGATGGTGGGGCTGGGAGAGGGTGGGAGGGGATGGAGATGGTTCCCCCCACCCTGGGATGGGACAGGAGGTGGGTTCTTGGCTCCATGGGTGGGTCAGGACACAGGTCTTAAGAAGGAGATAGAACATGGGTCCTTCAGGTGGAACAGGACACAGCTCCTTGGCTTCATGGATGGACGAGGACACGGGTCCTTGTGATGGGACAGGACATGGGACAACACAAACGTCTTCTGGATGGGACAGGACATGGGTCCTTAATGCCACCGATGGGATAGGACATGGATCTTCATGATGGGACAGGACAGAGGTCCTCAGGGTGGGACAGGAGATGGATCCTTGGGATGGGACAGGAGATGGACCTTGGGATGGACCAGAACATGGACCTTGGGATGGACCAGGACATGGATCCTTGGGGTGAATCAGGAGATGGATCCTTGAGATGGGACAGGAGGTGGATCCTTGAGATGGGACAGGACATGGATCCTTGGGATGGACCAGGAGATGGATCCTTGGGATGGACCAGGAGATGGACCTTGGGATGGACCAGAAGATGGACCTTGGGATGGACCAGAACATGGATCCTTGGGGTGAATCAGGAGATGGATCCTTGTGATGGACCAGGACATGGACCTTGGGATGGGACAGGAGATGGATCCTTGAGATGGGACAGAAGATGGGTCCTTGAGATGGGACAGGACATGGACCTTGGGATGGGACAGGAGATGGATCCTTGAGATGGGACAGAAGATGGGTCCTTGAGATGGGACAGGACATGGACCTTGGGATGGGACAGGAGATGGATCCTTGAGATGGGACAGAAGATGGGTCCTTGAGATGGGACAGGACATGGACCTTGGGATGGGACAGGAGATGGATCCTTGTGATGGGACCAAGACAGGTCCTTGGGATGGACCAGGAGATGGATCCTTGTGATGGGACCAAGACATGGACCCTTGACACCACAGATGGGCCAAGACATAGTTCTTGGTGCCAGCAGAAGACATAGAACCTGGGTCCATCCCACATCTCCCACTACCTGGGCTTCTCTCCAGCGCCGATCTGGCAGAGGACACCATCCATCCAGGCCAGAAGGTCCCTCACGGTGCCCACGAACCGGATCTTATCGGCGACGCTGGCCACGTGGAGCCGACACTCTTCACACGCAGCCAGGAGCTCCTTCCACGCCCGTAGGACCTCCTGCTCCCTCCCGGCGATGGCCTCGGCATTGTCCCCGGCGTAGAGTGTCCTCAACTGGGCAGCACCTTCTTGAAGTTGCCTCACTTGGGTCACCAAGACTTCGACGTCATGTTCAAAGACGCCCAAGGCTCGTTGCAAAGCTCCGGCCGACGTCCGACCTTCTCGAGCCGCCAGTTCTGGGAGACGTTGTCTCTTCTCCTCGATTTGTCCCAAAACTTCTTTACAATCGTTGAAGAACTTGTGTAACTCGTGAGAAGCTGCCAACATCTGAGCTCTGGTTTCCATCAACTCCAGAAGATCTGCCCAAGCTTCGTTGACTCCGTCCTTCCACTCGGCGATGGTGGCGGCGTCGGCGTGGCCGTAGTCGATCAACTCGTCCACCATTTGGTTGACGGCGGCGATTCGTTCTTGGCCGACGCTGCCCGTCTCGCTGGCGAACTCCAAGAACTTCTCCTGGAGGAGCTGAGATGGACAAGGATGGACAGGAGTCAGGGACCAACAGCACCAGGTTGGTTGTACCAGGTAAGGGATGGTGGCCAGGATCTCCAGCGTGGGACAGGGGTGGTCCCAGGACCACCACCATGGGATGAGGATCGTGCCCAGGACCAGGATGGAGATAGGATCTCCAGCATGGGACATTGATGGTGCCCAGGACCTCCAGCATGGGACAGGGATGGTGCCAAGACCACCACATTGGGACATTGGTGGTACCAAGACCACCATCATGGGACAGGGATGGTCCCAGGACCTCCAGCATGGGATGAGGTTGGTACCAAGAAGCACCATCATGGGACATTGATGGTACCAAGACCACCATCATGGGACAAGGATGGTGCCCAGGACCAGGATGGAGATAGAACCTCCAGCATGGGACAGGTATGGTACCCAGGACCACCATCATGGGACATTGGTGGTACCAAGACCACCATCATGGGACAAGGATGGTCCCAGGACCACCATCATGGGACAAGGATGGTACCAAGAAGCACCATCATGGGACAAGGATGGTGCCCAGGACCAGGATGGAGATAGAACCTCCAGCATGGGACAGGTATGGTACCCAGGACCTTCAGCACAGGGTGGGGACAACACCAGGACCCTCAACACGGGATGGGGACATCTCCAGAACCTCCAGAACAGGATGGGGACATCTCCAGGACCTCCAGCATAGGGTGGGGACAACTCCAGAACCTCGAGCACAAGGTGGGGACATCTCCAGAACCCTCAACACGGGATGGAGACATTTCCAGAACCTTCAGAACAGGATGGGGACATCTCCAGAACCTCGAGAACAAGGTGGGGACAACTCCAGAACATCCAGAACAGGGTGGGGATATCTCCAGGACCTCAAGCACAAGGTGGGGACATCTCCAGGACCCTCAACATGGGATGGGGACATCTCCAGGACCTCCATGGCCATGAACCATACCAAGACCACCTCTAACTGACCGTGACGTGTTCAAAGTCCTGTCCCAGCTCTGGAGAACCAGCCACCACCTCCTTCTCAGCGATCCAATGTTCCAACTCGTCCACTTCCCGGTTGAGTTGGTAGAGCCAATATTGTTGCTCCAACTTGGCCTTGCGTTCCTCCACCAGATCCTTCAGAGACACGTAGAGTCGGTCAACCTGCGACTGTCTTCTGCTGACCTGCTCACTGGGTGAAGAGACACAATGGTTGGTCAACGTCAAAGATCAACCCCCAACCCTCCACCCCATGATGGTGTTGGGGGGTGAAGGATGAAGTTCTCCTGGTGATGGAGAAGGATGAAGTTCTGGTGATGGTGAAGGATGAAGTTCTCATGATGGAGAAGGATGAAGTTCTGGTGATGGAGAAGGATGAAGTTCTCCTGATGATGGAGAAGGATGAAGTTCTGGTGATGGAGAAGGATGAAGTTCTCCTGATGATGGAGAAGGATGAAGTTCTGGTGATGATGAAGGATGAAGTTCTGGTGATGGTGAAGGATGAAGTTCTCCTGGTGATGAAGAAGCTGAACCCACCTTTGAGGGTGACCAAGTTCTAGAAGAGCGCGGCACTGGCGGGACAGTTGAGCGATGGTCTCCTCGTAGTTCTCCACCGTTTGTTCCATCAGGAGATGTTTCTTGAGGAGTTGTAAGGTGCTCTGCTCATCCTTGGAGGAGAACATTGAAGAGGTGAGATGGTGGTGGTGGTGATGGTGGAGAAGGTCCTTAACTTCTCCATCCCCTCAGCCATCCCATCAGCACCTTCCCCTTCTCCTCGCTCATCAACAGCAGCTCCTGCTCGCCCAACCATGACTCCACCTCGGCCACGTCGAAGTAGTATTGTTCCAGTTGGTAGGTGGCATCCAAAACCTGCTGCCGACGTTCTGCCTGGTCCTGGAGCTCCGTCCACGTTGTCCTCAACTTCTCCAGAAGACGTCGGACACCTTCAGCTTCAGGACTTTTGATGGAGGCAACGGCACCGGCGCGTTCCAGCACCTCGTCAACGCGAGGACGATGGACCTGGATCTCCCGACGGAGGTTCTAGGAGAAGGTGGAGAAGAGGTGGGTGTGGAGAGGTCGTTGGTGTCCCCCCAACCTTCATCCTGGTGCTGGAGCTCACCTGGTTCTTCTTGATGAACTGTTGGACCGTCTGCAGGTTGGTGCCGTGGTCCTTCAGGGTGGCCAAGGGTAAGCGGTCCTGCACCCACAGCTGAGGGGTGGTGGGATGGACCTTAGTGTCATCCGTGACCCTGAGTCTGTCCCTGTCCCATCCTCGTCCATCTCCATCCCATCATCATCATCATC